>NW_010312730.1:8679-12277 GCF_000700745.2 Antrostomus carolinensis
TTCTTACAGACTCTCTACCCGTCATCCCTGCCTGTAGCTATTTCTTGTCCTGCTTTCTGTTTTTACCTTTCCCAGTTTGCAGAGACAAAGAGGAGCCCTACCAGTGAGGTGCTGGGAAATGAGTACCTGGCAGGGAGTGATCCCACAGGCCATGCATGCTTGGAAAATGGTGGGTGGGTGAGAAAGGGTTAAGCCCCGATGCTGCAGTATGGCTGGCTTAAGCCATGGAAGTCTCTCCGGAGAGATCAGACATGCCCAAGCCGCAGGTCTCCTTCATTAGCAGGGCTAGGAAGCGTTTCCAAAGCCAGCCCAGCTCCAGCAGGCAGGGACGGACACCACCTGCCCCAGGGCACTGTCAAGGCTCAGCCATCAGAGCCCACATTGCAAATGCACAGCGCTAATAACGAGAAGGCAGCGGCATCTGTCAGGCTCCTCATCTTCCTCGCAGCCCTTCGCTGAGGATAAACCAGTCGTCGCTGATGTGCACAGGCAGAGCATCAAGTGTTGGGGTGCAGGGAGTGCAGAGGTGCCTCCTCCCTACCCTGCTGTGGTGGTTGCACTGGGCCAGCACTTGGCTGCAGCCAAACCCAGCTGCTGGCTCACGCCCCACCCAGGGGACAGGGGAGAGAATTGGGGGGCAAGGGGAAGGAGACTCGTAGGGTGAGATAAGAACAATTTAATCATTGAAATAAAAGAAAACTTAAAATAATATTGATATTAAAATAATAGTGTTAATAATAAAAGTAGTAAAATATGCCAATGAGAGATACCCAGTGCCATTGCTCACCACCCACCCACCAAGCCTGGCCCATTCCCAGATAACGATCCCGGAGAAGCGACAATCCCGAACCAAAACCGCAATCCCAGAAGAGCAAGATCCTGAGCGAAAGCCAGAGAGAGCAAGAGACGAAGAGCCCCTCATGAATGTCCTGCCCATGGGGGACAGGAGATGGAACAGCCCATTGGCAGAGCCCAATGCCAGCTGAGTTGATTCATTTAAATATTCCTCACCCCTCCTAGATCTTGCACTTGCAGACTGGCAAAATGCCAAGTCCTTATACTTCTGGTGACAATTGAAAACATCTGTATGTTATCAATGTTCTTCTCATAACAAATCCCAGCTGAACCCAAACCCCAGCACTGTTCTAGTTGCTGAAAAGAAAGCAGCTCTGTCCCAGCTCAAACCAGGACACCTGCTCTTCACCGCATCCCTCCACATCTCTCGAGGAGTGTGATGCTGCCTCTGCAGAGTCCCAGGGACCACAGGTGGGGCATTTCTGAAGGTCACCTTAAACCTACCCTTCTGCATCCTCACTCCCTCCTTCCTCTCCAGCTGATGGAAGCCAGTGCTGTTGTCCACCCTGGTAAGCACTGGGATGCTCTCCAGCAAAACACAGCTCTCTCTAGACGTGCACACTTTCTTAGGACATATTTCCTCTGCTCTAGAAAGCTGGTACCAATCATTCCCATCCCAACACGTTCTTTTCTTCTTCCTTCAATTTAAAACAGCAACAGGCTTGGAAAACTGAGTGTGACCAGTGGCCTCCAGTTGATCAATTGAACAACAGGAAAAGCAAGCATAGGGTTGTATTTCTCTTTTTCCACATTACCTGAGGAATGGAGGCTGCTGAGCTGGCTTTGCAAATTATCATATACTCATAAAATTGTTTGGTTGGAAATGACCTTTGAGACCATCGAGTCCAACCGTACCTGTCCTCTACTAAACCATACTTCTAAGCACCTTGTCTACCCATTGTTTAAATACGACCAGGGATGGGGACTCCACCACTGCCCTGCGCAACCCCTTCCAATGTCTCAGAACCCTTTCAGCAAAGAAATTCTTCCTCACATCCAATCTCAACTGCCTTTGGTGGAACTTAAGGTCATTTCCTCTTGTCCTGTCACTTGTTCCTTGGTTGAACAGACCCACCCCCACCTCTCTACACCCTCCTTTCAGGGAGCTGGAGAGAGCCAGAAGGTCTCCCCTCAGCCTCCTTTTCTCCAGGATCAACAACCCTAGTTCCCTCAGCCGGGAACTCATCACACTTGTGCTCCAGACCCTTCCCCAGCTCCGTTGCCCTTCTCTGGACACGCTCCAGCACCTCCATGTCCTTCTTGGAGTGAGAGGCCCAACACTGAACCCAGCACTCAAGGTGCGGCCTCACCAGTGCCCAGTACAGGGGGAAGAGAACTTCCCTGGTCCTACTGGCCACACTATTGCTGATCCAGGCCAGGATGCCGTTGGCCTTCTTGGCTACCTGGGCACTCATGTTCAACTGCTGTCGACCAACACCCCCAGGATGGTCACACAAGTAGGAAGCTCCAGCCAAAGAGCTTTATCCCTAAAATGCCCATGCTGTTCTAAGACCCCCCCCTTTTTCCCTTCCCTTTTTCATGGGTTCCTGTTAGCACAGCCGCTCTGAAGCTGCAAAGATGCCATTTACCACGAGAGGACACCATCCTACCTCCGACTTCCTCAACACACAACGCTTGGGTAAAAATATCCATAATATTACAGGGACCGAGTGGAACAGACACGTCGGAGAGGCGAGCAAGAAAGAAACAATATGTTTATCATCCTGCTATAGCCAGCGAGAACGCTGCCCTGCCATTTATTTACGCAGCAAGTACCCCTTTAACTATACAAACCACAGGAACATTAGGCTATAAGAGACAAACCAGGGATTACTCCGAGTACACTTCATTTGGTGATTTGTGAGTGCCTGCCTGTGCGAGGGTACGTATGCGTGTATGCGCGTGTGTGTTGGTTGACTTTAAAATGGAATAAACCACATTTAGCAGCTAGGTAGCTATGGAAACATAACCAAAAATTGTTCTACCACCTTTCTGCCACATTGCTTTCTGCAGCCCTGCAAATACTGTCAAGGGAGAGAGTGAATATTGTTTCTTATAAATAATAGAATGCAAAGACCTGCAGAAAGAATCACTAAATTAGGATCTTGAAGTAGGGATAGTTGAGGAAAAAAATTGCCCAGTAGCTGTAATATTAGTTTCTGATGACTTAGCAATGATAAGGGACTTCATTTTATTCTTTTGTCTGTATTTTTGCAATTTACAGAAAGACACAGGCTGAGGAAATATATGTATTTCAGTGCATGTCCTTGTGGGGAGGTAAGTGTGTGTGTGTGTATATAAATATATATGCACAAACACTCTCCAAAGGGCCTATGCACCAACAGAAATGTGCCAACAGCATTTTGGTGTTTAAAAAGCAAAGGACTTGGCCCACTACCTGGGTTTTTCTGCATGCCACAGCCACAACCAGCAGCAATTCCAGCTCTGCAGCTCCACTCTGCCCCATCCAGGCTCCCCAGTTTCTCTCCCAACCCAGGGATTTCCCAGTAACCCAGCCCATGGCCGTCCCAGAACGCTGCCAGTCTTCTTGAAGGGTTTACAGAATCATACAATTGTAGAATGTGGTGAGTTGGAAGGGATCCACCAGGATCATCCAGTCCAACTCCTGTCCCTGCACAGGACAATCCCAAGATTCAGACCATGTGTCTGAGGGCCTTGGCCAAATGCTTCTGCAGTCTTGTCAGGCTTGGTGCCATGACCACCTCCCTGGGGAGCCTGTTCC
>NW_010312730.1:12486-49214 GCF_000700745.2 Antrostomus carolinensis
ATTTGAAAGAGCCTTTAAAACTGGGAATTAAATTCTGACCCACTGGACTCAAGCAGAAAATGCTTGGTCGTTTTCACTGGGGCCAGGATTTAATCCTTGGATAGATGGAGATTTTCCAAGGCCGAGTGGTCAGGATGAGCCCATTTAAGTCTGTTAGGGCTGAAGTTTGTCACCCGCTGCAGCCCAGACGACAGCATGATGCACAAATGGCACCTTCCTGCTACCCGGCTTGGCAGCCCTTCCAAGCAGGAGGGGTGGACTGGGAATGGCCAGGACAAGGACAGGCGACAAGGTGAGGCTTGGTGTTCTACAGGCAAATGGCAGCAAGGGTCCGACCAAGTGTGCCACTTCTTACTGATGTCCCCTCATTGATCTATTTTTTGGGTGCTGGCACAATTCAGCAGTCCTAACTGCCAAATACAGAGCCAAGGCTGGGATCTCTACAGAGCATCAGCCCTGCCCAGAGCAGGGGTCCATCCAGCTCCACATCCACCTCCTCCAAGCCACCCATGACTTTCTTCCTCTTGTTTGCTCCTTTAATCCTCTTCAGATCAAGGTCTCCTGGTCACTTGAGGTCCTGTTGCCGCAGTAGGTAGCTCTGGTTTTCTTTCACATCTTTCCTTGTTCCCCCTGAGACATGGACACCAGAAGTACATGCAGCATCTAAGCACCACAGGGTGCAGCATGGATGTGTCCAGTCACATAATGACAGGCTCTGTTCTATCTTCCATTTCTTTCTATCTCCCCACATTGTCCTTGCCTTTGTGATCGCTGCTGATGTTTCCAGAAATGGCCTGCAATGCCTCTACAGTCTCCTTCCAGAGAGATGATAATTCATTTAGATCATGTCTCTGTATAGGTATCACTACTGTTGATTTTTCTCCATGTTCAGTTGCCAACAAGGAGTCTCCTCTGCCGTGTCATCACGTAGCTGTTGGTACGCTGCAGCCCTTCTGCACTTCTTCACAGTCAGCTTTTGCTGGCACCGTCCTGAATAATGCTGCATCCTTGCACGTTTTTCTTTTTCTGCCTGCTCCCCTTTCCAGATTGTTTGTGGATGGGACAGCAAAAGCCCTGCCATAGATTCCTGGAGGACTTCCCGTGTAATCCCTGCCCACAGTGCAAAGGGATTGATGTTTCCCAGACACCACTGGAGAAGGCTGTTGGTCCACAACAGCACCTTCACTCCTATCCATGGCAACTACGTTTTCGAAAGTCTTTTTTGGAGGACTCAGAAAAGCAGCTCAGTGCCCCAAATATTCTGAGCTTCTGCAAATACTGCTTCAGGCCAGGACCATGAGCAGTCAGCCCTTTCCTTTTCATCTCGGTGCATGTGCACACTTGCCTTCTATCCCTCTCCCTTCAAGCCTAGCAAAGGTACATCTTATCCTGCTCTCACATTCAGCGTCTGGTCCGTTGGATAAAGCTCCATAATGAACCAGCTCCTCACGCACTAGACTGGCCTCCAGCAGTACTTGGATTTCACATCCCACTGCAGCATAAGAGAAGGGTTGAACCTTCTCCTACATCTGAAACCCTGACCCTCCTGTTTGATCCACCAGACACATACTGGATGGGAACTTTTATCAGGACTGAGACTTTAGCTGGAAGGCAACTTGCTTTGGGCTTTCCCGGACTCAAAAAATTTAGTAAGGTTCAGGAAGCCCACCACCCTTCAAGCAGGGCTGCTGTGCTTGCAATCAGGGTTCTCCAAGGGAACCCAAGGAGGTAGATGCTGAAGGACACATTTACTGTGTTTTAGGGTCTGAAGCAAGATTTGCCTCTGCAGATGTTAGCCTGTCTACATGCCAGATGTCCAAAAACTTCATCTAGAGTCCCACTACAATCTGTGGAGAGAGGTCAACCCCTCTGAAGGCTGACTGAATTCTCCTTAGATAGGATAAGTGATACTAGGAAGTCTTGTCTTTCTCCCCTGACTCCAGGAGAAGCCAGGCCAACGAGCTCAGCACAGGAGCCAAGCTGAAGAGGTGATGTTAGGAGAGAACGTCATGGCCCACAGAAATCACAAAAAAACCCCAACCCTAAGGAGCCACTTTCACAGTTCAGAACCAGGTGTCAGCCTGCATCAGTGGATGCCTGAATGGATTTTTACACCCAGTTCTAGGCCTGAACCAGCTTGGGCTGCTATGAGGCTAGAAGAGCTGGCAGAGATTGTCCATCCTCCAGAACCATGCAATATGCAGGGGAACTTGGCTCTCACTAGGGCCTCTTAGCAAAGATGCCTTCTGCCAGGGAGGAAGGAGAACAGGTGAGGAAGCGAATACCTTTGGCAAGCTTCACAGAGTTGGTGCTGCTGATTAGCAACAACAGAGGGCTTGAGAGACAGCTGTGCTGCTCCAACCCCTCTGCCATTCGCAAGCCAGCCTTGTACGACAGCCCCATTAGGGATGAGACCCTGCCTTTCTTCAGATATTGGATCTGCCATGCATGGAAGTGGCAATGCCAACTACTTCATCCTGCCTGATGGAGGGAGCTCTGCCCAGTCACATCACAACACCATCCTGCCATTCTGGATTCAGAAACTGGGAGCAGGTCCCTCTCCAGCCCAACGTGTTGTTGCTTTAACAATCATAAGGATAGAAAAACAAAACCCTTTACTGTCTATTGTTAAACTTTACTGTCTAATGTTTTAATAAACAGTCGAGTTCTTCCTCCGATCATTAAATCAGCAGTAAAGCAGGATGGAGACTGGTTTATGAGATTCTATCTGCATCACTAACATACAAATGTGAGGTCCTGGCAGCTGCAAACAGCTACTCGCAGTTGCATGGCTTCCTGCGTGCTTCACGAGCTGATCTGCTGCTGGTTTGGAAGAGGTACAGCTCATCCCGCCTCATGGGAGATGCGCAGAGAGCGAGACCTCTCAAGGGCCCTCCTCAGCTAATCCTCCACTGAACACCACATCAGTGGAAAGAAGATAGTGCAGATATGATGTTCTGCCCCCAAGAAGGGTTAGGAAATCCTCCTGAGATGGCTAACGGGACACATCTTCTCAGAATGGTTTAAGACAGGCAAACTGAGCTGTCCTTTTTACTCCTAAGTCTTTGGCTACTGAATAGAAGCATTTAAATGGCAGCAGTTGACCATGCTGGCTGGTCAGAGGCACAATCTACAATTAGCCCATACCTCTTCTTGTACCCACAGCACCACAGAGGCCAGAGGTTCATCAGGAGTCTCAAAGGAGCTGGATGATTTGCTGAATGGGGACTAAACCAGCTATAGTTATGGGCTTAAAACCAGAAATAGTTAAAGCCACAGGTTTTTGTGGGTCAGAGGGATGGGGTATATTATCATATATCTGGATGCCACCCAACAGTCACCCTACAGCAGCAGATTCTGGCCCTGTGCTCTGCAGCACCAAAGCTGGGACACTGCTCAGCGGGCTCAAGTACCACACAATTAGACAAGGCCTGAAGAAACTTAAACCTTTTGTTATCTCTGATTCATGTTTGTTTGAAAGCATTAACACCCTTTAATCTTTGTTTTTCCAGGAATCCCCAGCCCAGCAGCCCAGCAGCTGTGAGCCGTGTGGACCCAAGCATAAGCAGATATGGTGGTCCATTATATTCTCTCCGTGTAGGACCAACTTCTAAACACCTTCCAAAAAGCTTATCTGCCACTTTCACGCTGAAAGTAATAATGATCATCCTACCACCCATCCCCAAAGTAATTTTTAATAGCTCACAGTTGTTGCATCAACTTTGATTACCAGCAGTGAGGTTTTATCTCCTCAGGGGTGGCTCTGTTGGCAATAGATACCAGGTTTCCTGCTTACCACCATTTGTGGGCTGTTCCAACCATTTGTCCAGTCATAAAATTATTAGCGCATTATCCCTGGGCAATGGCTTGCAATTTTCTCTTTTTATTACTCAATAAACAGTTTGGAAGCCAACCTCCCAGAGTGAGAATAGAAACTAACTTGCTACTTACACATACATAACCGATGCTGCAAAGAGAGACGGTGAAGGAACGCTGAAAAGCTACAAAAACAGAAAGAAGAGTATTTTATAAGATTTTTTTTTTTTTATATATAATGAAAGGAAAATGTGGTATAGGATATTTGCAGAGAAATGGGGGGAAAGAGACAAAACCTTGAGCAGTCCTGCAGGAGAGAGTTGCTGTAATAAATTTCCTTGATACCAGTTCCAGCAGCACACGGCCTGGTTTTCCATACCTCGGTCCCAAACACTGATATTCCCAAGTGAACACACCCAGATGCGTGGAGAGCCTTGGGAAAGAAAAATACAGCAGTTAGCTGGCACAGAATAGCTACAGTCATTCCAACTACATTATAGCTATATATTCCCAGCTATAGCTAGAAGAAGGGGCTTTGATGGAGGAAGGAGATTGTTCTAAATGAAAAAGAAATGCAGTTTACAGAGAGAGAAAACTAGTCCTAAATCTAAGCCTAATTAAATTATAAATAGCTTGGATACTTTCTTTCCATTCACAACCTTGTTAAACTTCCAAATATATGTATATATAATCTTACATTTTCTAAACATTTCTATTCAGCTTTCTGTTTCACCATGACATTTTCTATTTCAAAGTTGACCTCTTTTGAGGAGTAAGAAAATTAACTGAATTCTCCCAAATCAAAATGCTTCACTTTGAGTTGAATAAAATACTGGGAAGGTTTGGTTTTTTTTCCTTTCTCCAAAGAAGTATACTCCTCACTGGGAGCTACCAGAATGGGTTTTATTTATTCATTTGAAGTCCAGTTCAGCCATGGCACAGGGCGAGGAAAAAAAACCCCTCTACACAATTTGTACAGCAATGATTTCCAGCCCACTTGCACATTTCAAATTAAGCTATCTAATCTATCCCATGGATTTTGGATATAGGCATTTGAAGTGTAACTCACGATTGGTAAATTGAGCAATGGGTTATGTCCAAAACAAAGGTTTCTTGGGGCAATATCTCCTGCAAAAGAACTGACCATAGCCTACTCTGTCTTATTGGACACAGATTTCTCTTGATACCCATCAGTGCCGTTCATTGGCAGCTCTGGAATTGAAGGTGAGCAGAAATTGTGTATTGCATGTCAGTCTGGCAGGCCAATCTCTGGATGAATTCACTCAGAGCCAAGTGGCAGCTTTTAGGAGTCATTCTTCAAATATTTTGAACACTTCCCCTGCCAGTATTTGATTAAAGAGATTTTTAATTGATACAAGATACCTTACAATACAGCTGCTATTGGTGTGAGAGGAAATAAAAATCTCACAATGGTCCTGAAAACCAAAGATCTATGTCAGAGCATCTCTACAAGACTCCATGTTTCAGTTTGTTGTTCTTGGAGAGGTTAGTTAATAAGGATGACTTACTCCTTGGAAACAGCAGCAATGCTTTTGGTACAAGAGAGATGGTCCTTGGCAGAGTTGGAAAAGGCTCTCTCACTGGAAGGTGTGGGCAAGATGACATGGCAGGAGGTTTTCTTTCTAATGTATTTTTGGTTTGGTTTTGTCGTTTGTTTTGTTTTGTTTTGTTGTTTGGTTGGGGTTTTTTTGAGCTATTTCAATGCCATTTTCCTACTCTGCAACAATATAGGGCTGGAGAGGAAAAAAAAAAAGTCCATTTGGATTACTATTTGCACACCTCAGAGCCTTTGCTCCAGGCTGCCTGGAGGCTGTTGGACAACTCTGCGCCATCACCAGGTTTCCTTGACAATGCCTACAAGATTTTCTATCTAAAGCTGGACTCTGAAGCACAGATCTCCTCTGCAAACCAGCTCCTGCAAAATCATTCCTCATTTGACGAGTCAGTCACCAAAATATGTGCTGGAGTGAGATCTGTGTAGCTTGCTGATAGCATAGCATAGAGCTCAACTTCCCAAAACTTTTCACAAAAGGTTGTGTTGGGACTGCTTGGTGCAATCAGTGCATGAGCTGTTAATGTGGAACTCATGATTGCTTGCAGCAATCACGGGGTCTGAAAACACAGCAGGATTCAAAGGAAGATCAGCCACTCGCACAAGGTAACAAGGACATCTTAAAATGAGCAGCTATTGAATTGGGATTGGGAGCTAATTTATCCCAAGGGAAGGTTATTTGTTAACTGCCTCTTGAAGAGTTTCTGATAGAGCTGAAGGAAGGGTGACAATTCCTCTTCACAACAACCCCCAAGGATTACTCATCTTTCTCTAAAAGGAAAACTGAAGCTTCTTGAAGGCAGGGGACAGGGACTACAGAGCAGCATGGATGCTTCAGGTTCAAATCCCTATTGCCTGAGCAACAGGGATTATCCAGCCCCAGAGACTGGGGCTGACACCTCTCTGTTTGGGATGTCCCAGGTTATTCACCCCAGCTTGCTGCCACTCCAGATGGACACTTGCCCTTCAAGGATGCTACCTCATATCCGCATCTACCGTAAAGATGCAAAGTACCTGCCACTGGTACCAACAACCACAGTTAGGTACCTGCATTCCTACCCCAAAATGTCTTGAGCCAAATAGTGGGCATTTGAGAGACAGAAAAGCCTCTTAGTTAGGCAAAGATGCTTCTTCTGACTCCACTACCATTCATACCCCCTTGTTTCAATAGGCAGCCATATATCACTGGTGACTTGCTAGACCCCTGGTTGGCCAATTCCCAGAGCCAGAAATACCACAAATACGTCAGTCCTTACTCCTTTCCCTTAAATCTCTTGCAATATTTCCCAGTCCTTCTCCATATCTCTGTGAGACCATCAGCCTGAGACATACCTGGGCCTTGCTCACCTTCAGGCACTTCAACAGACTCAGTGTGTTTCCACATGGACATCATTTCACTCTCCTGTGGAGAAGAGCCTTCTTTAAGCCATTGGGAGGCCTGAGGACATGATAGAGTTGGTCAAATGGAGTAAGTCCTCTAAAAGATCAAGGACATGAGGTTGAGATGGAGAGGTTCAATTTGAACAGCCCGTTCTGGGTGGCTGCAAGAAGTCAGAAGTCTGTGATTGAGAAGCAGAGTTATTTCCTCCTAGGAAGCCCAGCAGGTCATGTTCCTCACCCAAATTACCAGCCCATTCAGCCCCAGGCAGAGCTGAGCATCCATTTTAATCAGTCCCCAAATGCCCTAAGGGATGGAGACAGCTTAACCCCTTCAAACCTCAGCTGAGCAGACTACAGCCCTGCAGAAGGGAGGACGCCCTGCATGGGGAGCGCATCCAAGCATCGTCATAGAATGCATCCAGCCCCGGGGGCTCCGCTCCAGAAACAGCAATCGACTCCGAATGCCAGCAAAGACAAAAATGAGGCTCAGACAGAGCAGTAAAATAAATCAGTGACAGAGTCTCAAAAAGAGACAAATGAAGTTGAAATTCATCCTTGTTCATTTTAATGTTTGGAATGTTTTCAAGGTGATTTATGCCACCTCTTGAATGTGGTTCTCTCTCTTTGTTTCTCTCTCTCCCCTCCCTTTTTTTTTTAATAAAAAAAAAAAAACAGAAAAAGAATATTTAGGAGTTAATTGGATTTCCAGGCTTCACAGCCAGACACTGTAATTGATCTCTGAAGAGATGGATTTGTCGGTTAGCTGGGCATGAATTTGACAACAGGAGAGGAAAGGGAAGAAAAATTTCCCTCTGCACACAGAGCAGAGGTGGGTCATAAGGGGGTCATGCTGGCAGAGCCAGCAAGCCAGGGCAAAGTCTCCCCTTTCTCCTGACCTTGTGCCAGGTATCCAAGTTAAATAGTGCTCATTACTTTGGGCCCCTTGGAGTAAGATGGCCAGGAGATCTGAGTTGACTGGGACAATCCCCTTGTTTAGAGCTACGTCTCAGAGGAAATTTTTGGCTTCTATTTTGTCCCAGCTTTTTGAAGCTACACATGGAAAAATGCCAGTTTGCCTTTTATCCATGATGTGGGATACTCCTTGCCCTCCCATTCCCTGTCCTCCTTTCTCCTGAATTGAAAGTCCATTATCTCCAAAGCATGGATGCCTCAAGCAAGACTCCTTGTAACTGCAGCTTCTGCCACCCCATGCATCCCCTCAGACAGCATTGCTCCTCTCCCTAGACTAACCCTCACCCCAAACCCACATCAATCACCACTGCTCTCCCCAAAAGGCAAGTGCCATCTTAAATCTCCTTGAGTTTCTTCTCGCTGCAGACCATTTCACAATGTGAGGTGAAGAAGAGGCGTGGAGTTGGGGGGTACATGGATGCACCCAACTTCCCATACCCACATTTCTCATTTTGCCCAACCAGTTTCCAAGATTCCCCATGGAGCCAAGCTCATGCTATCAGACATAGGGCTGGTCAGCAGCACAACAAACCTTGGCCATGCAGCAGAGGTTTCTCCTCTGTTGTATGCAGCAAATAAATTTATATTCTGGTCTCAGCTTAGCTGCTGCAAGAGGCCAAATCCTGCTGTTCTGGTCAGAGCAATACTGGAGGATGCTGTGCCTGAAGGTACCTCACAAAATCCCGCCATGGTCCTCTGCAGCAGATGGCAAGCAGCCGTTCCCAACAGACTGCAGTACACTCAGGCAGTGCCTGTGGGGAATCCAGGCTCCCACAGGTCTCTGCAGGTGACCTCACCTGGGAATTTGGTGCAAAATGTGCACAGGAGCAAATTTCAAGTGCCATCCCTGGGGTTTAGTGTTACCCACCTCCACAGTGGATGACAAAGACATTTCTGGGAGTGTGATGACACAGTTCCAGCAGCCCAGCACAGTATGGCAAGCACTCGTTTCCCTGCCAGAGCAACCATCTCCCGCATCTGGAATATTGTGTCCAGTTCTGGGCCCCACAGTTCAAGAAGGACAGGGAACTGCTTGAGAGAGTCCAGCGCAGAGCCACCAAGATGATTAAGGGAGTGGAGCATCTCCCTTATGAGGAAAGGCTGAGGGAGCTGGGTCTCTTTAGCTTGGAGAAGAGGAGGCTGAGGGGAGACCTCATTAATGTTTATAAATATGTAAAGGGTGAATGTCAGGAGGATGGAGCCAGGCTCTTCTCAGTGATGCCCAATGGTAGGACAAGGAGCAATGGGTGTAAGCTGGAACACAGGAGGTTCCGCTTAAACTTGAGAAAAAACTACTTTACAGTGAGGGTGACAGAGCACTGGAACAGGCTGCCCAGGGAGGTTGTGGAGTCTCCTTCTCTGGAGACATTCAAGACCCGCCTGGACGCCTTCCTGTGTAAAATTGTTTAGGTTCCTGCTCTGGCAGGGGGATTGGACTAGATGATCTTTCGAGGTCCCTTCCAATCCCCAACATTCTGTGATTCTGTGATTCTGTGATCCCTCTGTCCCTGCACACTCAATCCCCAAGCTACTAAAAGACCTTGGTTATCTTGGAGAGTACCACATCCCAAGGGAAAATCCTCTCTGCAAAATGAATCTCTTCAGCACAAGACTCTTCTTGGCTCATTTCAATTTTTGCTGCACATTTATTTGAAATACCAGCCTGGCAATCCACTGGTAAAGCTCACAAGGAGCTTTGAAAAATCAACAACCTTCCTGAGACAGACACCCTCTTTCCCATTGCAAATAACCCAAAGGAAGGTATCACATTCCCATGAACCTGCCAACCTGCCCAGATGAGGAATTGTAGTCCTTTTATCTACTAGAGGCCTGTCTGAACAGCCAAGCACGACTCCAGCCTGTGCTAGTTATGCCATGATCATAGAATCATAGAATGGTTTGGGTTGGAAGGGACACTCAAAGGCCATCTAGTCTAACGCTCTGCAGTGAGCAGGGACATCTTTACTAGAGCAGGTTGCTCGGAGCCCTATCAAGCCTGACCTTGAATATCTCCAGGGATGGGGCCTCCACTACCTCTCTGGGCAACCTGTTCCAATGGTCTACCACCCTCATACTGAAGAACCTTTTCCTAATATCCAACCTAAATCTACCCTTTTCTAGTTTAAAACCATTACCCCTTGTGATGATGTTTTGCTGTTCAGAAGCCACCCTACAATAATTGACCCAGCACTGCTGTGCTGCTGACACCACCCTGGCACAGCCCTGCAGAAGGAAACACGGGCTTTGCACAATGCATAATTAAACTATGGAGCTAACTTCTACAGGAAAGGGTCGTGGCCAAGAATTTGTGACATTTCAGAGAGGAAGCAGACATGTATGCGGATAACAAGAATAGCTGGAGTTACAACAGCTAAATACCAACATCTCTGCTGAAAGTGATACTAATATTGCAGGCAACCTCCAGCTATTGGAGGTGATGAGCAGATCTCTAACACGGGGCAGATTTGCCTTCTGTTGCACCTCCCTTTGCAACACCCACTTCTGGCCACCCCTCAGTGAGGATATGGAGTTACGTGGATCCCATCCAGCTCCTGCAGTTCCCCTCTTCTATTTTTTTTTTCCTAAAGCCTAAAGTAAAAAATATTATGGAGTCTTATTTTGCCATTGCTTGCACTGGATATAAAACTCTCTGTAATGGGAGATTTCTGGAATTGCAAAGCAAGTTTATAGGCAGGAACAGTTCTCTGTGCAGGTGTGAGATATCACTCACTCCTGAGCGTTACAGCTACTACAGACTGTGACAAGGAAGCAGCTCACAAATGGTCATGCGAAGGAAAACATCTGTTACGAGCTAGCAGGTACACAGATCATCTGCAAATTGCACAGCTTGTGCCTGATTTTCCCTTGCTTTGTTTAGCAACTTGCAGTGCTGCGATGCGGGAGGCAGCTGCTCGCAGAAGGGACCTCCGCAGAGCAGAGCTGGAGACGATGGGACCAAAGCAGAATCAGGCACAGCATCCTTCTCACCCTGCAGAATACATAGGTCATGCCACAGGTACTATTTAACTCAGAACCACTCCAGAAAGTCAGGTTATGTTTTGCAGCAAGTATAGTGCTGCTATCCCTGCAGAGCCAGCTCCCTCCTGCCCCAGAGGCACCTGATTTCCCCTTGCACGGGCTCCCCAGGCCAGCAGCACGCAGAGTCGCAGTTCACCTCCACCTTGCACACAAATATTTCCTGATCATGGCTGGACCTTTCCATCTGCTTTGTGTTACAGGGTTTAGATCAGGAAACAGAAGGATTCTGTTTCCATCAGACAGGATCTCTGGTTGATCTCCAGCCAGCCTTGGGACTCTACCGCAGTTCCCAACACCACATGTGATGGCTGGAGAGGAGGATCCTCCTGCGCCTCTCCTGATAACAGAATCAATCCCAAAATTGCCTCCATTGGAAAAACCCTTTAAGATCATCGAGTCCAATCATTAACCCAACACTGACAAGTCTCCAACTAAACCATGTCCCCCGAGCACTATGTCTACGTGACTCTTAAATACCTCCAGGGATGGGGACTCCACCACTGACCTGGGCAACTTGTTCCAATGTCTGAGAACCTTTTCAGGAAAGAAATTCTTCCTAATATCCAATCTAAACTTCCCTTGGTGCAACTTGAGGCCATTTCCTCTCGTCCTATCACCTGTTACTTGATTGAACAGATCGACCCCTACCTCTCTACACCCTCCTTTCAGGTAGTTGTAGAGAGTGAGAAGGTCTCCCTTGAGCCTCCTTTTCTCCAGGCTAAACAATGCTTGGTAGGTCATGTACTGGTAGAAGTCTTGGCAGCAGAAGGACTTAGTAAGGGAGCCTGGATTTGCAAGACTCGGTGTTCAAGGTCAAATCCCTGCTAGCACCTCCATGTTCTTCTTGGAGTGAGGGATCCAAAATCACCCACTACCTGCATTGCCACCCAGGTAAAAGGACTCAAACATCTTGAACATGGACCACAGAGCTGGATGTGTCCAAAATCTCTCTGCCTGCTTGAGATCTAGGCCTCTGGAGTGCTCTTCAGCTTGCAAAAGCTCTGCTCCCATCCATCAGAGAGCCAAGGGTAGAATTTTGCCTCCTTTTTTCTTTCTTTTTAAAAAATATTTAACAATATTTGTATAATTTTTACTCCTTGAACAAGGCAAAGGGAGCAGGAGGAGGAGATCCATCCCTGGCTCCACATCACCATCACCTGCTTTGACCTCGGCTCTCAATCAGACACATCAGCACCTTTGGCATGTGATTTATGGTGTCAACGGGAGTTCACCACTTCTGGCATTGAGCAACAAGACTTACTAAGTCCTGGACACACACCGATCAGACACATCAGTGCCTTTGGCATGTGATTTATGGTGTCAACAGGAGTTCACCACTTCTGGCATTGAACAACAAGACTTACTAAGTCCTGGACACACACCTCTGCAATCAATGGGAATTTCAGCTGTGACTTCATTGAGAAAGAGATCAAACCTTTTAAAATCCCATTCCTCAATGCAGCACTCTTGCACATTGCAGGAGCCCCGCGAAAACACTGGAGCTTCATAAGCATCTGCATGTGCTTCAGGTGGGCAAAGAGTCACTGCATACAGCCTGGTGAGACCGCACGTGAAGTGCTGTACAATCCTTGTCACCCAAAATTGGGGTCAAGGGTGGTGAGCTCAGACTGGAACTGGCTCAGAGGAAAGCTATCCAGACCACCAGAGCAAAGGTGGTGTTTTTACAAGAGCAAGGTGCTAGGAGAGCCTGACTTGTTATTCTAAGAAAATGAAGGTGGAGAGGTGATAAAATTGTTCTCTCTCCATGTATCAGGAGGTTTAACATGAAGGAAGAGAAAGTGCTATTTAGGGTGAAGGGACAACACCAGCAAAAGGTCATAAACCACCCATGAATAAATTTAGGTGAGAAACTAGAATAAGGCTTCTCACTGTCCAAACAATTAGGGAAGAAAATAATGCAGTAAGAACTAGGGCGGTGTGGGTTCAACCTAGGAGAGGGTTGAGATGCTTCATCAGCTGCAGTAGCAGAGCACAGGACTTCATGGCTCAGAGGTTCTGCCCCAACCCTGTTTTGCTTGTTAAAGCAGCATTACTGTAGCCATGCAGACTGAGGCAAGGTGTGTTGGGAGAGACAACATATTTGTGCACGGTCAACTGATTCAATTGGGAAAAAACATGACAAGTTTGAGGTTTGGGTCTGACATAGAGCTGTAAACACCAAGGGAAACATAAATCAAAGGACTACGGTAATGCACAGAACCAGCTGACCAGCCACTGAGTGCCGGGGAAGAGAGGGCAAAGCACGAGCAGAAGTTCTCTGCTGACAAACCAGCTCTGGCTGTCCTGTAGCAGCCCACATGGAAATCCATATAGAAAATCGTTAAACAATTACAACCTCCATCGGAAGAAGATCATCCTTTGAAGACATTTCCCCAGAAACCTCTGTTCGCAGCTTTCAAATAACCCCCTGCCTCATCAGAATAATTGCCAGGAGTGTTTTGTAGATCAGCAAATACTCAAGCAGAAGAAGAGCAAAGCAAAGTGAGCCAAGGCAACCCCACAAGCTCTGCCTCCATGCAAAGTCATGGGCCCCATACCGGGTCAAGCCAAAATATCACCACACCAAGATGTCACCGTGGAGATGTCACCAGCCGAGCATCCCTCCTCGCAAGCCCCAATGACCTCCAGGGAAACAGACCGTTTCCAGTGGAAAAAGTTTTTTTTTGTTGTTTTTTGGGGTTTTTTTCATAAAATAATCACTCTGTGCCAGCTCAGCGGTTTGCCAGAGGAAATGATCCGCCTGAAAAAATTCCCAGCCAAAAAAGTAAGGTCTAATACACTGGCAGATTTAACACACAATATTATCACTCCCTACAGACAGAAGCTTTTCTTATTTTGAAGGTGCTTAAGCACCTGATTTCGGTTAGGCCTAAATACTTTTCAAAAATCTGGCCCTTCATGCAGAACCAAGATAATCTTTGAAGACACAGCAACTCAACCGGCTTTGCTAAATCAATCTCACTGTTATTTTATTCAGCGGAAAAAAAGTTCCCAGGGATCACATTTCCACCAGAACTTGTTAACAATTTATAACTATCACCTTAATCATTAAAAACAAACAATGGGAAAGGAAAAAAATCATTAAATTAATCCCTGATCTGGAATCCCTGAAGAGAAAATGAATTATTTTTCAAGACTGCAAGAATTAGGAGCCAACCTTCCAGATTGTGTAAAAACACGAAGAACAAGAGTATGCGTACGCTTCCAGACAGCATCTCAGGCTGCTGGAGGATGGGAAGGGGGGTTGCGTTGCTTTGAAGCTCTTTGCTGTCATTCTCTACGGAGCCTGGCAACCACATTGTGATAGAGAGAGGCAATGTTCAAGGCAGGATGAGCCTTTCAAGCTTTCAGAGTTAATTCCAAAGGAGCATGGGCTGAGTCAAGCGTTGTCATTAGCGTGCTGGAGCTGTACTGCGGTCAGTTCAGCCTGAGCAAGGAGAGCCAAGCCCTGCAGAAACACCATAAGACCCTGGACTACAACCTGCCACTCCTGGGTTCCTGGGGAAAGTCCATCCCTATTTCCCAGGGAGCTCTGGCTGCTCTGTCTCACTGTGTTCCCATTAAAATTAGCATCTCTCCCACCCATTCGTGTTGGTCCCTGACCAAACTCATAAATTAAGGAAGCAAGGCCTGGAGGAAACTTTAGGAGCTTTTACTAGACCAGCTGATAGAGACAGAAACAAGGATATGTCTTGGATGCAAACTATGCTCCTGCCTCACGAGACTCCAAGCTCACACACTTGTCATGTTTAGGGTTTTTTTAGATGATTTTTTCCCCCATTTGGACTAATAAAGATATTAACAATCCTGCAAAAGCCATAGCTCACCACAATTACAACCCCACCACCACTAAAAATAAATGCTGATGTTAAACGAAGAAAAAACAGCACAGGGGTGGGAGAGGGTAGCACCTTCCACTGTGGCACAGGGGAAGGCAGCAGCAGGCCTGGTGATAAGATCCCGACCTCAGTCCCAGCCCAAGAGCTTTCCAATGCCCAGCTCATGCCCTGGCACCTACGGGTGATTTAAGGTGATAATGGGAATGGATATCAGAATGTATTGGGTTGGAAGGGACCCTCAAAGGTCTTCTAGTCCAACCCCCTGCAGTGAGCAGGGACATCTTTACTAGAGCAGGTTGCTCAGAGCCCCATCAAGCCTGACCTTGAATGTCTCCAGGGATGGGGCCTCCATTACCTCTCTGGACAACCTGTTCCAATGATCCACCACCCTCACACTGAAGAACTTTTTCCTAATATCCAACCTAAATCTCCCCTTTTCCAGTTTAAAACCATTACCCCTCGTCCTATTGCTACGTGAGAGATGGAGGGAGAAAACATGCTCCCCAGCTAACTGCAGGTACGCACAATGCTGGACCTAGATCCTGTACGGTGAGGCTTGGAAAATTTAGAATTTTTTTTCTACTTGGCTGAAGGAAGCATCAACAGCACAACCTGCACAGCTGAGCGGGCTGGTCCATCCATAGAGGGCACTGACAGACTGACCACAGCACCAGCCTCTCCCGTCCCCCCCACCAGAACCACCTTCTCCTCCCCTCCACAGCAGTAATGACCTTCCAACTTCGAGTTCTCCATCACAGTCCTGGCAGGGGTTGCCACGTCCCCACCCAACACAAATCAATGGGGCGTCACCTCTGTGGGGCGAGGACAGGAAACCAGCATCCTCGCACTGTGCCAAACCGACTTCCTTGCTGGTGCTGCCACGATGCAAAGGGGTGGTTGCAAGAAATGCTGGTGGAAAAACCTGGGTGGGGAGGGGGGGAAATGGGGGCCTTCACTTTTTCAGGCTGTTAACTGTAATTAGCCTGCTTTCTGAGATGTAATTATCTTGCAATCTCAAAGCAAACACCCCAGAGGAAATTGCACAGTTAAAGACAGCGTGGCATTAAAAATAAATTATGAGAGTCCTGCCCGCTATTGCTGTGGATCTGTCAGTGTTTTCACTCGAAAAGCCCCAGCGTGGGGGAGCTGGAATCACCCAGCTGTGACTTTCCCTGCCAAACTGTCTGCCTAGCCAGAGGATCGCACCGCGTCTCTCTTACGATGCAGAATCACAACCGCCCACCCCCCTCGCGATTGGGAGGCATTCAGCTTCGTCACAGCCCAGTTACAACATCGCTGCACTTTGGGGTGGGGAGGCTGTTTTGGTTTGGGTTTTTTCCCTGGAGGAATTAAATTCTGCAGGCTATTTAATACAGTGCACGAACAAAGCTTGCTAGGTGTTTGGAAACAAGTCAGCTGCTAACAGATCCCAATACTCCTTCCTCTTGCAGAAGATGCTCCCCAGCCTCCTCTCCACTGTCCTCTTTGTTCCTGCTTGAGTGATTCCTGTAATTAGGTCTGTGCTTTATCCCAAATCACCATGCCAAGGACTCATCCCAAGAGGTGGAGGAACTTGGCCGCTTCGAGAGCTGGAGTCAATGAGGAGCTGCATGTCCCCAGAGGCTCATGGCTCATCCTTTGCTTGGCTTCAACCTGCTGAGCTTTTTGTTCAGCCTCCAGCTCCATGGTTGAGCCATTGCTCTGAGATGCCTGGCTGAAGAGCAAGTAACAAGGAAGGGAGAACTGGCTGGGAAGCAGGACTGAGCTCCTCACATGGCTATGAAACATGCAAAGAGGCCACCAGGGAGAAGCTGAAGCTTGTTCTTGGCTTACTCCTTGGAGTGTCGTTTCCACCCACTGCTGTAAGACATGAGCCCAGACTCAGACTTACCCCTAAAAAGCTGTGCTGGTTTAGCTCAGCAGAAGACCCCACCAACATCATCCCAAAGGGCCTTCCCTCATGGCACTGCTGTCCTGTGGTAAGAACATTCACGTAGGTAAAACTTCAGATCACAAGAATGTGTGGGTGACTAACAGAGCATGTGGTCCAACCAAGACATGCTGCATCACACAGAGAGGAACAACCCCAGTAGGAAGCAGCACCTTAATGGCTTTAAAAGGTGTAAGAGACACTCAAACACCTCCTCAACATCTGAAGAGAGCCAGGACATGCCACCATCTCCAAACCATCATGCTCATTACACAAAACCCCATTCATTCTGCCATAGCCAAGGTGGACGAGGGATTCCCAGAGACATGTTGAGCTCGGTAAGAGGCTCTCTCCACAAGAGATGATCCAAAAAAGACCACTGCGGTGCCTTTCATCAGAAATACAGCTTCCCTCAGGAGTCCTGCAAATGGGCTTCTCCAGAGCAGAGCCCTGCCCTGTGTTGAGGGTAATTAGCAGACGCTTCTGGAGAACAAGATACAACTTCCAGCAGCACCAAGCCCCACTTAGTTAAAACTCTAATACTTCTTACAGTATGAATCAATCCCACTGCCTCTCCTCTCCACATATCTAGTCACTCACAGGATACAAAGAACAAGTCTGGAGAGCCCATTAAAATCCACTCGACTGGAAAATAGTTTCTGGCCTAATTCTAGCACTGGGGTGTGAGTCGGAGAGAGAAATCTGACAGCAAGAACGTGTCTGTGGGGAGGAGGAAGCAGAGCTGTTAACTACTTCACCAATCTAATGTATAGCACTCTCCAAGAGTAATTAATAATTAATATTCGTAGCCTGCTTAAATCTGTTGACTCTGTAAACTGCAGCCTCTCACTTAAAGGACTCTTGGCATGCTGAGACAAACTGAAGAACATCCCCCACCGAGAGACTCAGCATAAACAAGAGCAACAGCAACTCCCAGCTACTCAGCCCTAGTTTTAATCCCTCTGCTTCTCTTGCCCTCTTTATCTTGTTTAATTAAGCATAAATCTCTAACAACATCTCTGATCAGAGGTGGGTGGAGAGTCCAGTATGGCTGGACTTGGGTCTCCAGTCACTGCAATGTTACTACCAGTGCTGTAATGGGAGCGCTAAGGTGCTGGGTTGGCACTGGACACTGAAGTCACCAAGTCCAACCTACTTCAGAGGGTCTGCTCAGGTGTTCACAGGCCATATGCTGTATCCCAGAGGATATGCAGGACAGCAGTGGAGGCTCTCTAGCACAGACAAAGGCTGCCCACAAACGGTAGTCTTGTCTCCTTTCAAGCACTTGGGGTTAAAAAACAAGATGGATTATCAACCAAGATAGATTATAAGATTTATACATATATATGTCCAATTCAGGAGTTGGGCTTATTGCATCAAAGACCAATGAGAGCTTTCTGAAGACTGAAATGCACCTTTAGAGCATTGCAACTGATCTTGCAGAAGCCCCAAACCTACCACACTCAAACCATTGCCCTCTTTTGCAAAGGCCAAGCAGCAAAGGACTTTTTGAGAAGCTCTGGATCTCCGTACACCTTCCTAAGCAACAGCTGGCCATATTAAGATGATGATAAACTGGCCACCAGCCCTCCCTTATTCTTGCAGAGTATATGTTCAAGGCCAGCTCCCTGCCTGCTCTTCATGAGCATCTAAACTCACTGTAAAAGCTGCACTGCAGTACGAGATCACAGCTACACAAGGTAAATGCACAGAACTGGGAAGTTTAAAGTCAATACAAGCATCTAGTTGGGCTCATGGAGATGCAGCATTGCAAGCTGTGAGTGTAAACTGCCCTCCATGAGCATACTGCTCAAGGTCTGCTCCTAAAGTGACTTCCAGGTACGAGTGAACTAAAATGGCCCAAAGACAATATAATAAAGTCAGAGCAATAGCAAGGTATCTCTCAGAAAAGGCTGCTCAGGCCCACATAAAAAGGTATGGTTTTGGTCACAAAACTCCAGTTTGCTGCCTTCACTCCAACCAGTCCTCCTTTCTATGGTGCAGCCCTCATTCAAAGCTTCCCACACTTTTCCCACCACCCAACATTGTCATCATCATAATCTGAGTTTCAGCCACCAAAGGATGCCTGATGTCTAGGGACTGTGCTCACAGTATCTGTGGGATTGGGGTCATATGAGTTAATAGCAGAGGGTTGTGTATCAACAGCATGCTGAAACCAAGCTATGCAGCTCAGTAATCCACTTTAGGTTAGACACATTGAAAGACAAAGACATAGAACAGGGCAGGACAGGTTTTTTTGATGGCAACCACAACTCCTGAGGAACGGGATCTTCTCTAAATGTCACAAACCAGAGGAACTTGAAGGTCTGGACCAAGAATTAGGCATCTTTGTGAATCTGGCCTATGGGATCACCCGAACTGTCCTAATCGTGCTCCTGTAGCATCATCTCCAGGGTCAAGCTGACTTCCACTGAAATCATAGATTACCTTTTCTTTTGACTTTACTCAAGACTTGAAGTTGATCCTAAATAATTTCTAAATAACACACTCTGGGATAATTCAGTGTCACACAACTGATTTGTTTTGTAGCAGATTTGGGTCTTTCATTATATGTGACTATTACCACTTCTGCTATATTCCAAGTTTGGTAGAACATGAAAAATTCCTTTTTAATTATAAGGAACATTATTCTATTATCTGCATTATGAGTTGTATTTTATTGTAGTTGTGCTTTAACCTGGTGACAGTTTTCTGAGATACAGGAAATAGTTTAACTCAGTAAGTCACATTTTATACCTTATTTCCCAAGCAAACTCTAAATTCTGTTTAGTTACTTTAATCAGTATTCAACAAATACAATCCCATTGAAATTTGTTTTTCTTTCCAAAGTGTAATGGAAACAGGCCTGCTTGCTAGCATTCAGATGTGAGCACACCTAAAAATACCTAATATCAGGAAACAATTATACATCTCCCCTTGAATTAATAATTTACATTTAGAAAGGAGGAAAATGTGCCCATAAATATTTTTCCCTAGCTTCCTATAAAAAACAAGGACAACCAATGTGATCTGTAGTTAAAAAGTTCAGAGGATGTGGTTGTCTTGCAAAGTTGAAAGTAGGTTTTAAACACTGAGAAACCAAGGCTTGTGAAAATAAACCATGGGAGAATGCAACAATTTTTGTATTTTGGTGCAGAAGATCTATATTTTGGAGAAAAAACCCCAAACAAACCTTGCCTGTTATTTGCCTCTGTGTTTGTGCATATTGTCTTTACACTCCAAGTCAATAAGACCTTCCCTCTGGAGTCTCATAGTGAGACAGATACTTAACAGTTCTGGTTCCCCCAAGATTTCAAAAATTGAAAGTAAATTAAGAAATACTTTTTTTTTTTTATTTCCTTTTTACTAAGATGAGAAAAACAATCATTTGGGTTTGAATGAAACCTATTACTTAAACAAAATGTGTCATTTGGTCACCAAGTATCTGTAAACAGTTTGGTAAGATTTAAAGAAAAATGTAGGTGAGAGTTGAAATGTGAAGTTCAGAATTTTCATTAGGACATATGAAACAGAAGGCATCAAGGTAAAACAGAATTTTTTTGGGGGGGTACAATTTCATTCTCATAACCTTCCCCCTGAAATCAGAGAAATGTAAATACATTCCCAAATGTTTCAAGGGTGCCAGATTTTGGGACAGAGGCCACAGAAAGAAATACTCTTCTTGAAAAACATAACCTACCCAACCTGTCTTTTTCTTGTCTGTCTATCAAGGGAGACCTAGTGGGTCTGGAATCTCTGCTTGGGCTTTCAGCTGCTGATGAGATGGGTGCCACTGTGCAGGCAAAGAGACTGCACATCGCTGGTCTCACAGCGGCCGAGTCCTGACAGCTTAAGTCCAGCCTTTTCTCCTTCATCTACATATCTCCATCATCAGAGCAAAAGTGTCTCTTCAGGTCCAAGCAACATGGACTTAAAGGGAAAGGTATCAGATTGTACTGCCAGGAACAGCAGTACAATCTGCCTAAGACACACCAAACACAGAAGGAGCATGAGGAAATGGCTGCTTTTTCTCTAATTTCTACTGATGTTGCCATTAGCAGCTTCCCTGAGCTCACCGCTGCTAATCTTGATACCCACCAGCACTCCCTCAAACCAATTCTTCTCCACGTAATTTCTGTTCCCCCTTCGCCCCCTTAGGTTCCACCCTCCTGAGAGCAACAATATCCCCTCGTAAGAAAGATGGAGCAAGGAAGGTTGGAGAGCACAAGCCTCCTCCTGAAAGCAGTCCCACTGCCAGCAACTCCGGACAACAACATCCATTTTGTTAATGACTGGAATAATGATGGCATTCTTGTTAGTAACTGTGGAGATAACAAGGCAAACACTAGTCGTAATTATTGTAAAATGTGCAGAAGGCAATTTAGAATAATAAATGTTTCGAATGCAGAGAGCACACGCGCACACAAAAGAGCCCGTCGTTAGCTGGATCTTTCCGCCTGTGGCGTACAAGCCCCTCCTGATTGCATTGTCTGGAGCAACATGTCATGTGGCAGTGCTCGAATTTAACGATGCCAGGTCCCCCTGGCTCTGCTGGGCTAAGCGGCACGTGTTGGATCTTCTGCTTGCAAGGTATCCTGCTGCCTGGATAAAACAAAAAAATAAAGGCTGACCCAAGTCCCTGAGGAGAGAAGAAAGAAGCTAATGCTCATGGGAAAGACAACCCAGAGCTGGGGTGTTCCAGTGTTTCTATGAGGTTGTGTTGGTAGTGGTCTTCCCACACCTGCAGCCACCCGGTGCAGGTACCATCCCAATACCCCAACAGGATACACGTCCTCTGCCTGGCCATGCAGCAAGCTCCCACATTTAACAAGCCCACTACTGAACGCCAGTTCATGGTGAAAGAAGGCTGGTTCCCATACATGAGTCAACCTTTGCTCTTAGATAAGGCAGCATTTGAGGTGCAATGTGAATCATGGGCAGCCGTAGGAGATGAGAGGCCAAGAAAGAGACCCAGGGAAGAAGAAGAAAGGTGGAGCAAGAAGAGGGGTGCAGAGGATGAGTGAAGGGGATGAGGAAAGCCAAGGAGAAGAAGAGGGCGCCTGGGAGACTCTCATTGAAAAAGCTGAAGGATCCCTGCCAAAGCAAACAGTTGGACATGTAGGGCTCTACATGTCTCTGGTTAATTTTGACCATCTGGCATTTATTGAAATTGCCTCCCTTTGTGTTTTCTACAATAAAGTGGTTTTGTATTCCTCCTTTCTCTCCCTCCTTTCTCCTCTCTTTCAGTCCACCATGTAGCTTCTTTTCTCCTGCCTTTCATCTCACACATCCCTGCGGTAACTGTTGAGCAAAGAACATGACTGTGGGACTTGGCAGCATTGGGTTAACAGTTGGAAATGGTGATCTTAAAGGTCTTTTCCAACCTAAATGGTTCTATGATTCTCTACCCCAGGAGGGTACCAGGGGTGGGGAGCAAATGTCTGCATAGAGACAGACATGGTCCGGGGGCTCTGCCCGCCCTGCTACCCCTCGTCTTACATACTTTGCTTCCCTTGGCTCTCAGTCGGGGAAAGTAACAGACTGAGAGGAAAGATGGGAAGAGAATTCAGAGCAGAAGTTAAATGGGAGAACAGAAAAGCAGGAAGAAAAAAAAACCTTTAAAAAGGTGCAATTGCAAAGTGATGACAGGCTGGTGGAAGGGAATTAGCAGAAAGGAGAGTTCTGTTCACGTCCTGTTCTCCCTGAACTGCCGTGTGATTAGAAATAAGCCAAAAGAGCCATTTTGTAGGGAACTTTGGCATCAGCTGCTCTCCTGCAACAGGGGCGAGAGACTGAAATAATCAACATTTTCTGCAGAACAGAAATGCAAACATTCAAATTCACATCTTAACTGACAGTTTCAGTCAAAATACATCACCCTGACGTTCTTCAATTAGAAAAGATTCACAGACTCATTTCACAGCATAGCCTGCAGTCCCAGGCCAGATTATACAGCCACGCTGCCAGAGCTTCTATTTCCTATAAGTCAGCAAGAAACCTCTGAGGCTCACGATACACTCCCAAGCCTATGGCAAGGAGGAGCTTTTGCAGTAGTTTTTCAGGAAGCCTGTCCCAGTGGAAAAAAGGAAAAAGAAAGCAACACAACTGCAAGGGTGGGGAGCTGTTTCCTTTGCCCTATTCATCCTCTGAACTTTTCAGAGCCAGAACATTATTCATTGCAAAACCTTACCCAGCAAATGCACCTCCTGTCTCTCTGTACCTCACATACACAGACACACACGGAATGGTAGGGGTTGGAAGGGACCTCAGGAGATCATCCAGTCCAACACCCCTGCCAAAGCAGGTTCCCTACAGCAGGTTGCACAGGAAGGTGCCCAGGCGGGTTTTGAACATCTCCAGAGATGGAGACTCCACAACCTCTCTGGGCAGCCTGTCCCAGTGCTCCCACACCCTCACAGTAAAGAAGCTTTTCCTTAAGTTTGTCTGGAACTCCCAGTGTTCCAGTTTTTGCCCATTGCCCCTTGTCCTGTCACTGGACACCACTAAAAAGAGCCCAGCCCCATCCATTTGGTCCCCACACTTCAGGTATTTATGGACATTGATCAGATCCCCTCTCAGTCTGCTCTTCTCCAGGCTGAAGAGTCCCAGCTCTCTCAGCCTTTCCTCATACAGGAGATGCCCCAGGCCCCTTATCATCTTGGTGGCCTCCGCTGGACTCTCCTAGAAGATCCCTGTCTTGACCTGAGGAGCCCAGAACTGAATGTGTATGCCGCTGCCATGCTCCTCATAGCCGCAATGCTTGATACTCAGCAGTTCGCGTGGGCTCTGAGGACTGCAGGCAGGAGCTCAGTGGCTCTGCTGGCACAAATTAGTGGAGCTGAAACTTCAGATCAGTGACAGAGAGCGTCTACCTCCTGGGAGCAGTAAATTGTGATGCTGGTCCCTAAAGACCCTCCTTGCCATTAAGTGATTAATGAATTCATTAACACCTCTGAGAACACAGGAAATATGACACAGACTGCCTGCCTAGGCTTTGCAAAGTTGGTTGGGTTTTTTTTTTCCTCCTTTTAGGAACAGCAGAGAATAGCAACTAATTAAGCTATATGGCCCATGGCAGCACTATTACATTATCCAGTGGGGATGAGCAGAGTGGGGACATTCTCCATCTCATGCTCTGACCAGCTTTTATTTGACCCATAACGAGATGCTAAAACAAGGGGTTTATTAATATTATAAACCTTTCATTTGAAAGGGGGGAAAAAAATGACTTTTTACGGTAATGGCTTTAAATTATTTTCCCAGTATTCCCAGTCCAGGGGTGGAATGGTCCCAGGGTAACAGTCACGGCAAGGCAAGGGGGAGGAATTGCACAATGGTGTCTTCAAGCCCTACAGAGAGCCTTAATTCTTGCCCTAAAGCCACGGTCACACACTGAAGACCATTTCACTGACAGTTTTATTTACCAAATGTAACATAACCAACAGGCTAACCACCTGGGATACAGCACGAGCTGGGCTTGGTGTCTGACATCTGCATTACATCAAGGCACGAGGTTACCATCCACTGTTCTTCAGGAGGACACTCCTGGTTCTCCCACAGCTCCAGCCAAGCAGCTGACAAGAGGCAATCCTTCCCTGCCACAGCGATGACAAGTGCCTCTCACCCCACGTGTGCCTTGGACAAGCATCCCAGGTCCAGCTTCCCGTTGAGCCTGTGATCTAACTCCACTGACCATGGATGATAATGCCCCAGCAGCAGCCAGGCAGGGCTAGCTGTCTTGCTCAGCCCACATTGCCTACTCTGAAGGGACAAATAGCAACTCCTTGCACCTCCTGTCCTTTCACTCATCTTGGGCTTGCTTCTACCTATGTCACATATTTGCTGTATTGTTGCAGAGAAGGTGGGATTCATCTCTACAACCACAAAATACTGCAGAAATTCCTTTCCATAACCCAAGTGCAACAACTGTCCTTCACCCAGCAGTGTTGAGGCTGGCATGTGCCTTGGCTTTCAGTGTCTGTAAGACCTACCTTGGGAACACAAGCTTGGGCTGCATCAGAGTTCACTTCCAGAACAGGCTGGGGCTGCTGGTGAAGAGCCACAACAAGGGGAGAAGAGGTGCTCTGTACATAACTCTTCTTTGCACCACTCAAAGATAAATGGAGGTGGCATGGAGCCACCACGTATTCCAGCTGTGGGCAGGTATTGGGGCTTCGGGAAATTTGAAATTGCAGAGAATCTGGCTGAAAAGACAACTCATTTTCAAAGACAGATAGTAAATTGGAGAGAGCTCAGAGAAAGCCACTACAAAGATTAAAGGGCGGGAGGTATTGATTTACGTAGGAAGATCAAAAGAGCTCTATTTGTATATAGTAGTTTAGCTAAGTGATGACTAAGTGTTTAAAGGGAAGAGTTTGAAGGACATAAACCAAGAGAGGGACCATTAGGGTGAGTGCAGTGAAGAGAGCTTAACAGGAGCAGCAGAGTGAAAGAAAAGGGAGGGAAAAGAGGGAAATCTCAGCTGCCTGCCCAGGGATGCTTTTTGGCAGGGAGATGTCAACAGCTCCATCAACACTCAGCCCCAAGCCATGTTTGGCAAACCAGCTTCCTAAGGTATTTCAAGCCCCGTCCTGCACCTTGTTCACTGCAGCTCCACCGCCAGTGCCACCCACCCTGTGCCGCAGCATCCAGGAGCAAGTGGGAAGTTCCTTGAGAGGACCCAGGGTAATGTCACAGCACCCTTCAGCTCGGTGATATTGAGGTACCTTCAATTCTGAACCATGGGAGCCCTGTGACTGCTCTAACTCACACAATACCCCAGACAGAACCAGAAACAAGGCAGCTATATATCTGAAATCCACCTCTGAGGACTCCACTGTCCTGCTCCATCCACTCCAAGGCCTAAGGATCTCACCCCCAGTCCTTAAACTTATTTAAACTTTATTTGAGCTATCATTTATTGTCTGGAAATACTGTTTACAAAGCATTCACCTAAGTATGGCACAAAACCTAATCTGTCCACATGGTCCAATGACATCCCAGCTTGCAGGGGACCTTCTGCTTGATTCTGCTCTCTCACACTGCCCTACCTTAACTGAGCTAGGAATAAGGCTGGGACCACAGCCAGAATACCTGAAGCTATTCTGTCCTTAAGATAATCCAGGCCCAGGTAAGAAAAAGTTAGTTAAAGTGACTTTTTAATAAGCGACCTATCCTTAACCTCCCTCTGTGGGATCAAGTTAATAGATGTCTCCCTGGTGCTTCCAAGAAGAGCAGCAGCCAGGAGCATTTCAGAGACTGGTGTCTTGGAAATCCTCCATGGAGAAGCAGCCTTTGTGCATAGGACAAGCAAGAAACACGTCTTTCCCATCCTGGGGAGTCTGACTGTGAGCCCCGAGGCACAAGAGCGTGCAAGGCTGGAGCTGGAGAGGACCTGGAAGCCAGATGTTTCCTTAAAGCTGCTGAATTTTTAAGTTACCTCATAGTCTCATGTCTGCTTACTCTGCTAAAGGCTGCAGCTGCCAATCGTAGCAATGTGTAACCAACCCTTTAGAGAAGGCATTTCCTCCCCTGATGGAGAAGAGAAAGGAAAGATAAGCAAGACAAAGAGAATCTGATAAGAAAGCCTGATTGAATTGCTCTGCCATTGCCTGGGATATCCTCAAAAGTTTATGGCCTCACTTCTTATTTTGGGGGGAAAAAATCGACAAAAAGCTTTTGCTCTGGGATTGGCAGGGACTTGTCACTTTAGATCAATGCCAATGCTCTGCTCTCTGTCCGCATCATTCGGCATTTTATCCACCATTTGCTGGAGTGATACTCTCAGCTGGGAACATTTATAGACAACAGAAAGAGAGGTCAGGTAATCAGTAATGATGAGAAGAGGGCAGGTTACAGAGCAGGCTAAATGAGATCAGATACAAGGGGCAGGATTCATGGCCCATTATAGAGCCACTAAATACATTTTTGTCACCCTATCCTATCTGATGTCAACAGAGTCTACCCCTGATGGAGGTCTCCTTGATCCGTGTGACCAAGCATGGATTCAAGAGGATAAACATTCGCATGTGGATGAAGTGGATGACATAACACACAGGCTGTTTTGTTCATCCATACGCGGTCCCTTGACCACAAGCTGCTCACCCTGATCTACACTGCCAAGGTACAAAGGTGCATTACTGTGGAAAAATGCATTCTGATGCAACCAAATGCAAGATAACCCTCTGGGAACAAGAAATGCAAATCACAGCTACCTACAATGTGAGACATTACCTCAGAAGACACCAACTGCAGCAAGGACTAAATATGCTTTCCGTGGGGTAAGCGAATATTCATCTGAGCAGGGACAGGAACTGGGCTTTCCCTGGCCATTTGCATTTTCTCCCTCTTTTACCCACATTTACATGACTCTATATAAAAAAAACAACCCCCCCAACATTTTAACTAGAGGCTCCGACACCTCTTGTGTACCATAGCTCTGTGTTTACAGAGCTTTTCCAGGAGATGTAGGGATGTCCTAAGCAGAAAAAGCAACTAGCCCTTCTTCAGCAACCTCATGAGCCACTCAGGGGTAGGGGACATCAACACATCCCCTTCCAGGAGAGCTGTATGGCTAGTGGCAAGCCTGTCTGTTGGACCATGGGAGGTTAACACAGGTTGTTGTAGGTTTGGGCTCAGCATCAGTTGTTCAACCATGCAAAGTCACTGCCTCAAGGGCTGGCCAAGCAGGACTCGGAGGTGACAACAAAGCTGCTGAAGATTCAATCATGTGCAACCAACTTTCTCTCTCCCCCACAAACTGTGCCCCAGCCCTTGATGTCCACAGGGGAAGAGGAGACACTTGAGAGCATTCGACTGGAGGCCAGACACATGGCTGAGAGCTGGAAAAACTCATAATTCAGCTCAGCTGGTTCCATTTATTGAAGAGTTGCTTGAGAGATCACAAGATGTCTAGATTGTTAAACATGGAAATATCCTGGGTTGCAGGGGGCTTCCCAGGCTTTGACAAAGACATGGTGAGATTCAATGCCTGGAAGTTCAGGTCAGATAAATCCCAAAATATAATGTGATTTCCCAGCAGGGAGGGAAACTGAACACTGGTGGACCTCGTAAGGGTGTGGATCCTCCTCGTTTGTCATCGTTAGCCCAGCAGTAGATAACTTTTGAATAACTAGGCTTTAATTCAGCTCCTGGGAGGACTTCCAGAGCCCAGGCTCAGAGGGAGCAGGGCTGGAAGGCGCAGGGCATGCCTCCATGCCCCTGCTCCCTTCCTTCTCCCCTCAGCCATGACAAGAACAGGAAATTCTGTGTTATCTGCTGCTCAGCTTTGGAGCTCCTCATTAAGCTGGTAGCTGTACTCCAATCTCATTCCCTAAAACCTCAGCTGGTTGCCTGCAGACACAAGGAAGGAATTCATTTATTTTCCTCCTCCAGGCTCATTTAGCCAGACAGATGTTGCTTGCTATTTCTTTTTTCTTTTTTTTTCTCACCTTCCTCTGAAACATCAGAGATTAGCTGTGGCTGGAAGCACCACGCTGGAGGCACAGCCCAGGGTTTGCAGATGTTCCAGAAGTGGGGGTCACCTTTTTCTACAGCCTTTGGGATCAGTTAGTGCCACTTCACCCAATTACTTGGACAGCACCTGCTGTAACGTGGGTCACAGATGTGGAGGTTCCATGAAGTTTTGTTACAATGGGTGGTATCATATGAAGAGTTCGTAACCTGTACATCGGGAGCTCTAGTCTCTCAAGGGATATCGTCGTTAAGAGCCTTGCAGGACTGCCTAAATAAACATATGTAAGAGTTTAAATTCAACCTCTCCTCTGCCCTGTCCCCTGTACAATTCTTTGATGACTAAGCCTATTAGGGGAGGAGCAAATCTCTTCCAAATGTCACAGCTGATCTCCACTGACCTTATCAAAGAACAGGATCAATACAGTGACCCATTCGGAGTTGAGAACCTTAAGCAAAAGGCAAAAAGAAGGAAATAAAGCCGAATTTCAACAAGGGGGGATTTGGGGGGAAGAGATAGAAATACCCCCTGTTGTGTCTCTAGAGAGTGAAAAACAAATGAGCCAAAAGTAACCATAATGCTTAGAATTATCATATACATAATTAGTATTTGATAAAGCAGGAAATAAAACATAACATCCATTCATCATGCTGACAGCTGCAAAAACATATTGCAAAGCTCTCAAGTGCTAGTGGTGTATGTGTGTGTGCCTTCAGCATTGCAGGTACCAATCCACGTCGCCAGCCCAGGGAGCCAAGCATGCCGTGGGCTCTGTGGGATGCTGGCAGCGCATCCCAGGGACTGGTTGTGAGCATGCAAGGGATGATCATGGGCTCTTAACTGTGTGGATTAGAAGGATGGAGAGGCATCAGTAAAAGTCTTGGTAGCAGCTAACAAGCTTCCAGGAAGTCTGTGACTTGAGACAAACAGGAACTTTCAGGCATCCTAGAAAACTAAACCGACTTTTCTGACATCTGGAACTTGACCAACTTGTAGAATCATAGAATGTATTGGGCTTGAAGGGACCTTCATCGGTCATCCAGTCCAACCCCCTGCAGTGAGCAGGGATATCTTTACTAGAGCAGGTTGCTCAGAGCCCCATCAAGCCTGACCTTGAATGCCTCCAGGGATGGGCCCTCCACTACCTCCCTGGGCAACCTGTTCCAATGATCCACCACCCTCATATTGGAGAACTTTTTCCTAATATCCAACCTAAATCTCCCCTTTTCTAGTTTAAAACCATTCAATCATCTTATGTCTCCAGCAGTCCCTGTCATGGTTTTGAACTGGGACAATTATCATCATTTTGAACACTGTATCACTCTATTCTGGGAGATGGCAGGCAACCTACAGACAGACAGCCTGCTTTGGAGGAGGAGTATGGGCAGAGGACAAGAAATGGTGCTGGGTACCCAAAGAGATGCAGCCAAAAGGTTTATGGTCAGACACAACCCAACTCCTCAGCCCCTATAAACCATAAAACAGCACCTCCTCCACTCAGTGCCTGGAGTCTACGATTCCCTGTAAAATGGAAAAGTGTTTTCAGATAAACTCATCATTAACCCTCCCATTAAGAGGGCAATCAGCAGAGAAGAGGGCCTAGAGTACATAGAGGAGCATGGTGGTTCCCATGGAGGACAGTTTAAAGGAGCAGGTGACTGAGAAAATGCTAAAAAAAAAAATGCAATCAAAGACAGAGGGATTAAAAGGTAAATGTCTTGTAGGACTAGGGGATCTGTCTAGAGCAGCTCTCTATAGGGCTTTGCCAAATGATATTTTTTCGTTTCTTCATAAAAGTTTTTGAGGTTTACCTTTCTTCACAAGGGTGAACATGAGCCATTTGCAAGCAACTCAGCAACAAAACAGGAAGAAATCAACTTCTGCCTGGCCTGACAGAAATAGCCAAGTGCCTGATGGTGAAGCAGCACAGCCATCCTTGCTCTGCCTGGCTGGAAGGGAGCTGTGCCGCAGCCTCCCGCTGCGCGTGCTGCTCGCCAGATTGTCGACTTGGGATAAGTCCCTGTCCATCTGTTGAGGCAGAATTATTCCACTTGAAAAACACTAAAAAATTCCCTGGAGTACTGCAACTGTCCCAATTCCCATGTGAAACGTCTCACCGTCAACGGCAAGCTGCTCGGAGGAACGGAAGGGCTCCGGTCCCAGCCCTTCCTCCTTCCCTCCCTTTTTATTTGCAGATAAAGCCACCACCTCTAATTTCATCAACTTTTTTTCTGGCCAGCTCTTCATAAACTCACCTCGTCGACCCAACGGAGGGCAGGATCCTCAGCTCTCTGGTTGACCACCTTTTTCCAGCAGAGAAAGAGCACTTGAACAATCTCTTTCAGGGGGAATAAAAAATAAGCAATCAAAGAAAGTCTCTGCCATCCTGGGAAATTTTCTATGCACTGGGAGTCTCATCAAACCAGGGGAAAGAAAGCAATAGCAAATTTAACAGTGCCATCCATAGCAGACACAGATGGCTGCAGATCCTAAATAAGCATTACATTAGCGCAAAGGAGAGGAAGAAAGAAAAAATTAAAGGAAGAAAGAAAAATACAACAGCTGTATCTTAAGCCTGGAGGCTGATGCTAAATCTACATTTGTAGATGCTTTCAGCACTGGAAATAAAAGTCAAGTTGCTTCCATGTTAAACGGGGCTTCATGCACCATCCTCAACCTGCTAATCATTTGGTGGGAACATCCTCCAGCTGTCTGGCAGCCTGTGGGAACCATGGCAGAACAGGAGATGACCAGGGCAGAGAAGGAAAGCAGTGGGGGAAAAACATTAATATTTAAAGCAGCATTTTGTACTGCTTTGAATGGAGTGTTCTGCTAAAAAATATTAAAAAAAAAAATTAATTAAAAAAAAAATCAATAGCACGTGATGGCCTTCACTACATTGACAGAAAGATCATTTGGCCTCTCGTCACTGCTGTCAAGCTAAGACCACAGCTCAAATAATTTCCCCTGTAATTCTGCCAGGTGGACAAAAAGGAGGTAAAATAATTGGGGGACCTTGACTTGAAATCCTGACCCCTCAGAAGCAGAGGAGGCCACCGATGCCTCTCTCTGGAGGGAGCCGGGAGCTCAGGCAGGGTCCAGGGAAAGCTCTGCTCTCAGCCCAGGGATGCTGGAGATTTTTCTCTGTGATCTGGAAAGGAAAACATGAGCTTGCTTCCAGGAAAGATCACAGCTGACACAAATATTGGAGGAGCAGTAAATGATGACATGAACGGGTTGGTTACAGTAGGCAAGCTGTGTTGGCAGATACGCAGGCTAAAAGTGGCCTTGGGAATATCCACATGCCAGGCTCTGCTGAGAAATAAAAGATTATGGGTGCACTTAACAGTGCAGAAAGCCTGAGGAGACGTCGTAGGGCAAGGGGATAACCCCGCTCCTGGAGGTGCAAACGAGAATACGATGAGGAAGGAGCCTCTCCAATACCATGCAAGACTGGCACCATGGTCCTGGGTCAACCTGGTCTCACACTTGCGACCATGTGCAACCTACAGCGAGTTCAGACAAGTGCTCGAGAGAAACATTTTCCTCCCATGCACCTGGTCTTCGTCATCAGAGCCAACTTAAATCACCTCAGATCCAGAAATACCAAGCTCCAATGACACACATGTTGGCTTTCAGGGGATGAGGTTTCTTGCAATCTCACACATTCATTTCTCTTCTCCTTTGCTTCTTAAGAGCAACCAGTGAGTTTCCATTTCTGCTGATGTTTCCATTAGTCTACAGACTGCAAAATTTCCCATCTCCGCCATGTGAGAGCTGTGGTATCTTCCACCTCTTGTTGACCAGGTCATTTTATCCCATTAATTTCCTTTTTTTTTTGTTTCATTATAACATTCATATCGTCTAAGATACCTGGATGCTTCATCAAGCCCTGATTGCCCTCTTTGGCTACCCCATCACTCACAAACATGGAAGCATTATTATTTTTTTGCTATTGTATTCCCTCTCTGTAGACGAAGTAGCTATGATGACTAATTATCAGCTTTTGGGATTGCTCATAGAGCACAAGCCTTGAGGCTGAGGAGTGAAAAGGATGGCACTACACAAGTAAGGAAGTTTTGGCTGCTCTTCCCAGAGCTGCTTGGGGATTCTCCATCAGGAGAACACTGATTTCTTACAAAAGAAACAACTCACCTGGGCATGTCAATACCAACACATTCTTCTTTCCAAAAAAAAAGCGACCCAAGTGTTTTGATAACATCAAAACATCATGTTTCATTATTTTGAGGGAGCAGAATACTTTGATTTTGATTCTAAAACAACTTTTCACTTAGAAGTTTCTCTTATATTCAAATTGCTTTTAAATGCCAAAATTGACTCAAAATATGTAAACAAATTTTTAATGGTTTCACAGGGACATTTAAGAACAAAAAATGCATTTAAATTAAACTCCATAATTTTGCCATTAAATGGAAAACACACATCTTTCTCAGCTCTAGACATCAGCATAATGCTTTGATGGGCTTTAATAGAACTGAGAGAACCTACCCATGTGCGATGGCGAACCAGGCTAACGGGAGCTGCTAGAGGGCATGTGAAAATGGAGCCTGAGCTGGGAGAGCGAAAAGGCAGAACAACAAGTTGAGAGCAATGGTGTAGGTCAGGAAAATATGAATTTGTGATACCAGGTGAGGTATCTGCACATGGGCCAGCTTTCAGAGAGTTCGGGGATGGGAATGAAGCTGCCAAAGAAGGACATTTCAGAGCGCTCATTTCAAGGGCAATCCATGGAATCATTTTAAATCCCGTCAGTTAGTGAAAACCACCAAATTTCCTTCCCTCCAAAGCAAACTCCCTGCTATGCCAATGCAGAGGTGCACAGGGGTGCTCTTGGTGGCATCAAGGAGATCTGGAAGTATCATCTCCATGGGCCCAGGCCCTTCTGAACCCAAGTCGTCAGAGGAAGTGGATCAGCGCTGAGTGGATGGCTGGGATAAAAGCTATAGCCATGCTCTAGAGCACATTAATTGCTTATTAATTACCCCATTAATCACAGTGACACCTTTGTCTGCATTCCCAGTGGCACACGCTTGCGGTTAGCTGGGACTGTCACACCACTTTGTGGAAACTGAGATAGTTTTGCTGCCTCAATCCACACCCTCCTGGTTCCCAAAGGGTGAAAAACAAACCCAAAAAACCCCCACACACATCAACGAGCATCCCAACGGCAGCATGGCAGGACGTGAGCCAGTGCAGGCAGGTCAGAAACAGGCAACAGAAAGGACAAGAAAATGCAGATGACAGAGGGCTTGTAGGACAATGATGCTCTGAAGTCCTCAAAGTTTGAGATTCAGTCTACAATTTGCAAAGCAGCGGCTGACAGAGCGCGTCCAGGGCTTTGCTGCAGCTTCCCACAGGCAACTGCAAGTTCCCATTAAATCACAGAAAGCTGTAAACCAATCACCAGGGAAAATTTCTGTTCCATCACCAGTGCTTTTTCTTTATTTTATTATTTATAGCACTCTCTGATTTCCAGCAACTTTTTTTATTATAAAAAAAATTATTTTCTTTGTCTGAAAATTGATATAAAAAGAAATCCATCTCTCAGCCGTCATTTCTCTTAATGATGTTTACATCAGCAGATGGGGAAAAAATCACTTTTTAAACAGAATTTATTACCCGCTGACCCAAAGCTTTACCATACATCACTGTGGTTTCAGAAAGTTAGTTTCCACAGCAACATGATGTAACTCTCCTGTGCATCTGTGAGCTGCTGGTGTTAACTCTTCCATTCCTAGCTGTATTTTTTGTTAGGGGGTATCTTGGCCACATGGCAGTCACTAGAAGACCTCAAAGTTGATGGGAAAGCTCAGGCTCAGGAACCCTGTGCAAATGGTGCCATCTTTAAATTCCCTTATTTAATAAGATACCAAGTAACAGCTTCAAGCAAGAGCTTGAAGGATGTCCCAGGCAAAGGGAGTAGCTCTGGGCCCACCAGCCACCACCAACTGGGTAAAGGCAGCACAGAAGGAAGAAGACAACAGATGTCTGGAGAGGCCTACCTGTACAACATGCTGAAAGCATGTTAATCAACACCCACAGCAGGAACACCCAAGCCTTGTAAGAGGTCCTACTCCACGCCCATCTTCTCCAGCATCAAGCCCAGGATGCCAAGAAAATCAGGGAGGGAAATATAATACAGGCATTGGAGTCCTTCAGAAAGAGGAAGGAGAGTCTAGGGGCTCAGAGGTGGATGAGCAGATACTACTTAACTTAAAACTTCAAAATAGGTGGTGAATTCATCTGGGGTGAGGAACTGGGGTGAGCCTCTTGTCCATGGTTCACCTCCTCACTGGGATACTGTGGCTTGGTGTAGAAATACCCAGAGACCAGATACCTTCCTGGCTGCTAACTGTCCATGTGTGCAAAGCATCTCCTGAGTTCCCTCAATTAGACAGCAGACGCCAACAGATCAGAGAGAATAAGCACAGAGAAATAAGCACCACCTTTCTGTGGAAGGGAAGGGCTCAGGACAGCAGAAGGCAACTCTTTGCTCTTCCAAGGACCTGTTCTCTGAGACCAGCTCCATGCTTTGGCCCCACAGAAATAGCCAAGCTTTATCCATAAGTGGCCAAAACCAAAAAGCTGGCTACATAGCAATCAAGGTTGAGCTCCAGTAGAGACAGTTGCACCTATCACTGCATTTATTGATTGCCAGGATGTTGATAAACAATTGATTTTTTTCTGCAAATGTCACCTGGAAGGAGTTTTATACTTCTCTCTACAGGGAGAAAGCAACAGCAACAGCAAGAGCCTAACAAACACAAAGAAAGAAAACTATCTTCTGCTAGGGCAGATAATTCTTGGTAGCAAGTGGCCAATTAATAGCAACAAGTTGCTTCTACTGGGATTTGGGAGTCTACCATGATGGGAGCTCAGAAAAGCATTTACTCAGTTCTTTGGCTCAGGTAGTAGAATGTCCCTTTGGCACCTTATCAAAGAAATCCAACATCTACAGGCCCTTGGCTTGAGCCAGACACAGAGCAGTAACTGATCCACCTGATGAGAGATGTTAATCAGCTTTCAGTGCATGTCTGCGATAGATCACAGGCCAAGAGAATAAAGGCTGTTGGAACCGTGGGAGGTGTATAACAATCCAGAGACATGAATTGTGCAGACCCACATGAGCCAGGTTCTGAGAACACCACGCATGGAGCTCTTGATTAAAAAACAAAACAAAACAGACATTTAGAGAGAGGTCAAGCAAACTGCAAGTTACCCGGCTCTAGGACTACCTGAAAACTGATGCTGCAGATCACGTTAAAAACCAGAGGACCACGTATCAGCCTAACTAGAAAATTTTAAGTAGCATTCACAAGAGACAGCAAAGCAAGCAGGGCACAAATACACTGGAAACCTCACTAGCTCTGATGTCCCCAGAAATCCTTGGGTGCTTCAGAGCTCTGTGAGGAGTTACAAGCCCACTCTTTGATCTGAGCATTTCCCTCTGGACATCAGCCCTGTGTGTGCTGTGCAACCATGCACTGACATAGCTACTGTTGGGGTCTACAGAGGTAGACTTTCTTCCTACACCAGGCTGTCATTCCTATGACAACTCTCAAAAGCTTGTCAAAGGAATTGTGATACAGTCACCAGTTCAGCACTACAGACCACAGTCTTCCATCTGTTATACTCAACAGGTCTCAACCCACATCCCCGGCACTGTAACCATCAGGACTGAAGGACAGACAAACCTTCCCAGTCCTAACATATTTCTTTCTGCTCTTCCTTAGGCATTTCCAAAAAAAATCCCCACAGCAGTCAGAAACCTTCTCCAACACATACAGCATGAAAGGTGCTTCAAAGTCTGTTGGCTACAGCCTAGAAGGATGCGGTACAGCCCTGTGCTGAACCCCTTTTCACGTTTCCCAAAGCACAGAGCTTCCCAAAACTCGTGACTTCTTCAGTACCACCAATAAAGTGCAGTCCCTGTCCTTCTCTGCCTGAATAAAAGGATTTCTAGCATTTAGAGGTGTTCAGAAGAGTCTCCACTCTTAAATACATTTTGGCTAGTATATCAAATGTGTACTCATCACTACAAGAATTAATTAGCAAACACATAACAGGCTTGGGAAAGCTCAAAGACTCAGGAGGTTGAGACCATATTCAGCCAAAAACACTTGCTCTGATTTTTTTCCTAAAAACAATTCACGCTTCTTTTTCTGCAACCTATATGGCAGCTGATACACAAGTTAAAGTCTCCTGTGAAGCTACTCTGTACGAAATAGGCATTGGTTCCACAAAAAAAAGATACCAGCCACATTTTCAAAGATATGAACAGTACACTGATGGGGTTAGTATCATTATCAACGATCAGATACAAGATTAGCATCATTATCAAAATCAGCCTACCAATTCCATTTTCTCCACTTATCTTAAAATCCTTGAGTCTACCTGAGGATGTTGACCTTTATATCAAAATATGTCGAACAGCCTATTTATTAGAGAGCTTCAAATGAGATGACCTAGAAGAGAAAGCTTTTCCAGAAGCAGCTTCCACCCCTTTCAGCAGGGAGGTGGGTCCACATGCTGCGAAATGCACAGGCAGGTTGGAACCTATATCTCGGGAAACCAGCTTCAGGCTCGTGCAAAATAGTCTGCTTGATTGAAGGAGATGTACTAATCGATTGGGCAGCACAGTCATGAGGTGTTGTACAATTCCTG
>NW_010312730.1:49227-86547 GCF_000700745.2 Antrostomus carolinensis
ACAGCTGGCTATGCCAGGCAGGAGCAACGCGTGCAGCAGAGCTTTAAAACCTCAGCCTTTTTAACAACCCTGTCCCATGACATGAGATGAGGCTTGTGATTGAGCTTGCAACAGAGGAAGCCTCAGCAGCACCACACTGTGTTGAGGACAGGATCGTGGTGCTGGGAAATGTGCTTTCCTGTACAAGAGCCACAGTTTTCTCCTGCTTGGGGACCCTGTGGGAGAAACTGAAATGGATGCAGGACTCTGAACTGGGATTCAGATGTGCATCCCCACATCAAGCACATTTCTTTCCCAAAGCTTTCCATATCCATTGCTTGGGTCAGGCTAAAGCTCATCTCCGGCTTCGACAGTAATTCAAGATAGTGAAAAAGGAATCTGTTAGAAAGAGAAGACCAGGATACGCAAACCACAACCATGGCTAGAGGTCTGCTGGATGAGCAGTGAGAATAACCCCATGCATGCTCCCAGCCCTTTGACACAAGGTATGCCAGTATCCAGCCACCACAGCTTGGTAGGCATCTGGGCAAGATTTGGCTGTGATCATCTGTATATCCTCAGATCTATCATCCCTCATCCATTTCCAGTGATCCCAAGGACCTCACAATTTACCCACTCTACTGCATAGCTAGGGTCCCTTGAGACCTCGCCACCAATGCTAAGCACCATGGGCTGCTCCTTCCCAGCCTTTCCACCGCCTATTTTCACTGGAGGGATCCGTCATTGAGCTCAGCCCCAAAGTCCTGCACCGCTCACGCAAAACTCCCACTGGAGTCAAAAGGAACATAAAATAAAACTAGCTGCTTTTTGCTGTCACAGCCTAAATGCATTAATGTCTTTTTATCTACATGGGGGCACTGCGGTCGACCCCTGTTTCCATGCAATTGGTGTTAATAAAATCTCTCTCTGCAGAAGTGACAAGGGAAAGCTACACTCCAATTGGCATGTTTTATCTGAATTGAAATTTGAGTGTAAGTCTCATGTTTCATAAAACGCCCTTTTGATAACTCTCATCTGTGACCCTCCTTCGAGACCAACTTTCAGGCTGACTATTCCTGAAGAACACACTTAGGAACCATCTATATAAGGCAGCCCCCAGTTTTGGCTTACAATCAACAAGTCATCTTTGAAACACTTATTTCAGCCAGTTTAGGTTATTTTCAATGCAAAATTAAAAGCAGTAATTGTCCAGAGATAAAGCATTACAAAGAGCATAGAGGAAATACAATGCAGAATAGGTCTCGAGTCTTGGCCAAAAACTGTTTAGTTTAGATTTAGGTAAGAGTCTTTGAAGCTGAGAGGCAGTAAGCTGAAGCTAGACCTGAGGAAATTAAAACAGCTCTTACAGGTTCCTTTCCAACAAGCATGGGTGAAGGAGGACAGTAGCTATGGGCTGTAGCTGAGCAAAGGTGTCCAACAGCTCCATAGGAGGCAGAAATGCTATTGCAATAGGTGGGGAAGAAGAGGAGACCCAGGTGCACAGTTGAGTAAGAAACACACCTGACTGGATCCCTGGATGCAGCAAAGGAGAAAAAGCTTGCAAGTATTTTTGGCTAGCTACAGAGGTGGGAGAAACATCTCGTGGGCGTAAAGGGTTGGCGTGCTTGAGGTGTGCAGAAAGGCAGCAACGTGGAAGGGAAGCAAAGGGATGCTAAGAAAGGCCAGGTTAGCAGCATCCTCTCATGATGCCTTGGAAATTGAGCTGTATTCCCTCACCATTCTGACACTCACACAGATAAACACATGCACCCATGCCTGTTAACGTGCTGGTGAGCTGGGTGTTCTGCAGGCACTGTGGCTCTACCCCACATGTCACCTTCTAGTTAGTACTGAATGACCAAGTGAAGTCCTCAAGCCATTTAGAAATTCTTCTGGAGGTATACCACTGGAGCCTTGATGGCCTAAGGACACAAGGCAAGACATGGTCTTAGTACCTGTGTTCCCAGTAGCTTCTCTGATCTCCTTAGCTATATACAGAATTCCAGAATTGGCCAGATTGGAAAAGCCCTTTAAGATCATCAAGTCCAATCATTAACCCAACACTGACAAGTCCCCAACTAAACCATGTACCTCAGCACTATGTCTACATGACTCTTCAGTCCCTCCAGGGATGGGGACTCCACCACTGCCCTGGGCAACCCCTGCCAGTGCCTCAGAACCCTTTCTGCAAAGAAATTCTTCCTCACATCCAATCTCAACTGCCCTTGGAGCAACTTGAGGCCATTTCCTCTTGTCCTGTCACTTGTTCCTTGGTTGAACAGACCTACCCCCACCTCTCTGCACCCTCCTTTCAGGGAGCTGGAGAGAGCCAGAAGGTCTCCCCTCAGCCTCCTTTTCTCCAGGATCAACAACCCCAGTTCCCTCATCACACTTGTGCTCCAGACCCTTCCCCAGCTCCTTTGCCCTTCTCTGGACACGCTTCAACACCTCCACATCCTTCTTGGAATGGTCCAACCTTTTCTTTTCCCTGTCTACAAACCAACTTTATCCTGCTTAGATTTTCTTCCATGCTCTTGAAATGATGTTCACAGGGTGTTTTCTTCAGTTTCACGCCACTTCTGACTCTTCCCTATAAATCACTCGTTCTGTTTTAAATTGATATTAACCATTTTGCCAGAAGCTCCTTTTCTAAGCAAGCTGCTATCTGTCCCTACCAGATGAAAAGAAATGATGAATGTGCTTCATCAGTCAAGGCAGAAAAAGTGATAGCAATGCAAAGAGACAGTAAATAAGGAAAGCATCCACAGAGTATTTCAAAAGTAAATCAAGTTACAGAAACAATTAAAGGAAATAGAGAATTTGTCTGCAATTACTAGTCATATTGCTTCTCCCATCCGTACAGTCAGTTATACAATACCAAAATGAAGAACTGACTTGTGTTTTTAAAGTTTCAACGTTTCATCAGTAACAGCAGACTTTTTCCAATTGGGAGAACAGGTGTAAATCTCCCTCTCTTCTTCCCCATTTAGCCAGCTCAACTGAGAGGGAAATCAGCTGTAACTTGAATATAAGATTCAAAAATGGGGCAGAGCTGAGGCTACAATGGCTGAAACTCAGCCAGGACCTCCCCACCCACAGGTCCAGCAGAGCTTTTTGCAGAAGATTTTGATCAGAGAACAAATAAATACACCCATACACCCCCCTCTGCTCAGCAAACCACAACTGAAAGAATTCATTCGCAATTTTCTTGGTGTATTTTTCATAAGTTCATGTTGCAGCAGGTGGACCCCACTCTTCCCAGTCTGTATTAAAGCAATGACAATAACGATTTCTTGGTCTATGCTATTCCAGCCCAACACACAAACCATTGTACTGCCACCTGGGTATTGAAAAAGGTTAAAATATTGACTGGCATCGTCTAATTGATCGTGGAAGGCAAGCGATTATAGACTGGGAAAGAATGCGGCGATTCGTGTAAGTTTTACAATTAATCTAACTAATAATCCTCCATTAATTTGTTGCTGTCTCTCAATAGGTAAAAAGGAGAGGTGTGACTGCTGCAGATCAAGACACAGTCCAGCAGCTCCAACGGTTTCATGGTGATGGCTCGAGCTTGCGAGTGTCACTGCTGTCCCAGGCTTCTGAATCCAAAACCCCTTTTGTCAGCATGGGGCAATAGACCACCCCCCCCTCAGAGATATTCCCTGACAATAAATGTGCTTAAAGTCCTGATGTACTCAGACACCGGGGGACAGAAGCTGGGACAGAAGGACACGTCTCCCCTGGAAGGCACTGGAGCGTAGCAGCTCAGTGGGGTCTTGCCATCAGCTAGAATGCCCTTGCAATGCTCTCCTGCTTAATAAAAAGTTGTACACTTTGAGCTGCCTGCAACCCTCTCCTGACCAAACCACTTCAGAATCTCAAATCCTGCAGCAGAGATTCTTGTAAGTAAAATAAATGTAGATTTTGCCCTCAATGTGGAGTTTCTTCAGGGTTCATTGGATCTCTCTATCTCCCCATAGATGGGCTGAATGACATTTTTCCGCAAACATTTGCTGCAGAACTGAGATGGAAAGTCCTCACCCTGTCCAGACTGTGGGAAGAGTCCGAACTCTCTGCAACATTTGCTCCTGGGGCAGCCTGGGATTTTAAGGAACAAGAATAAGTTGAGTTTCTTTCACTGCAGCCAGGATGAAAACAATAATTTGCCAACTCAGAAGCTGCTCAAGAGGTGCATAACCCCAGATTCAGTTAAGACCTTCCTTAGCATCACAGCCGGGACTGCAGCTCCTGTCCTCGCTCCCACCCGCCTCTTTCCTACCTTCCTGTGACCTCCAGTCTCCTGTGTGGCCACCTGGGTTGAAGGCCCACAGGGGTTCACATCACTGCCTCATTATTCTAATCACCTCATTAGGCACTTCGCTTTTACTCCAGTGTGAGCTCTGCCTGAGGACAGAACCAGGAGAGGTGACACAGCCTTTCTCACCATCAAGCTCACCATGCTGGGGCACAGGAAGGGGACAGTTCTTCTGGAGATGCTGCTGTGCTAAAAGAGCTTCTAAAAGGCAGAACAAGAAGTAAAAAATGGCTAAAAACCAGGGGGGTTGGACCAAAAGATATAGCATGTTTGCCGTATACACGTGGTAGCACCAGGTTTTGCCTGGAGCTTCCCTGTCAGAGGTTTCCTTCCAGCTAAAAGAAACATGTCAAATTAGAGTAGGGAAGCATATACTGTTGCTGTCCTGCAAGAGCAGAGGAGATGTTTTAGGTATTTCCCTCTCAAAAGTCAGACAAAAGGTCAGCAGTTCCTAAACTTTGTAAAAACGCACACACACACACACATACACAAAAGAAGAAATTGGATCCAAGGATTGTGAAGCTCCAGTCTGAAACAGGACAAACTTCATCTCATCTGAAAGTCCCACACAGCAACTGGAGCATTTAATTTAAAGGGAATATTTTAAATATCTGAGATTTGCTGGGGTTTTTGTTTATTTTAATCCAAAGAGAAAATTAATTTTTAAAAATACTCCCTGGATAAAGCAGGTTTTCAGTGAAAAGCTGCTGAAATGAAAGTCTTTTACAGGCTTCCTCTGAAAAGGAAAAAGCATTCTATTTTATAATTCAAATGGATGGTATCTGTTTTCTTTCCTGATGAAAGTACATGATACTTCTGGACAACCCCTGAGCTGGTGTGGAGGTGGGCTATAACCTGTGCAGCTCCAGCCAGCAGCAAGGAAACGGTGCGAGGAGCCGGAGCTCGCTCAGCTGCTGCTGCTCGCTTAGGCAGTTCAGACAGATGTCATGGAGTTTCCTCCAAAATAAGACTCACAGTCCAGAAAACCTCAGTTTTAGCTTAAATTAGGATGGTGTAAGATCATTTCAGAGCTGGACTTGTATATTGTATGCTTCTGCAAAGTCCTGTGGGGTGACAGGAATGGTAATTTGGGATTATCAAACTGTATTTTCCAGGATGCTCCTTTCCTCTGGCTGTGAGCATGACACCAGAGCACAGTGAAGATGAGCTCACCCCAAAGAGGACAGCCCATGCCAAAGAACACAGTATCTCCATCCCAGTTCTTCCAAACCACTTCTGGCAGAAACACTCTAGTGTTGCATTTGCTCCTAACTGCAGCCTTTGGTTCATTTAAAGCAAAGAATTTGACTCGACTCAAAAAGCTCTTCAATTTGGGTTTGCTCCAGTTCTTTTTTTTTTTTTTAAAGTGCAAGCTGGAAATCAAGAATTACACAAATTGCTATGCCCGTGTGAATAGCACCGAGCTGGAAAATTCCCATCAGCTCTGGACCCAAATAGAGCGCAGGTCCTGCACACAGCATTTGCTTTGAGGATCCAAATGAACTTTCCTAAGAGTTATTGGGAAGCACCAATGAAATACTCTCTTCTGGAATAAAAAAATTAAAAACAAACAAAAAAAAACCAAACAAACAAAAAAACCAAACCAACAAACCACTCTGCTAAGTTCCAGCAAAAATCCCATAATTCAAAGGGTTCATTTATACAGGCAAAATTTGCCCTGCCAGTCAAGAGCAGTAGTGCCCTACCAGTGCACAGTGTTGTCTCTGGAAGTGCTTAATTCCATATGCTTCAGAGGACAGAAAAGGGAAAAAAATATATATATATAATTAAAAGGCTCTTAATGCACCTGGCCAATTAAATAAAGCTCTAAATGGCGAGGAAATAATTCCTTCCTGACCCCTGCAGCAATCATCTGCTGACCTGATGCATGAGAATTGATTAGCCTTATCTTACTGTAGCATGTATAACGACAAATGTTATTATTGGCCATAAAATCACCCAGCCCCTTATGGAACCCATTGGTAGCAGTTGGCTCTGTGACCTCCCAAACCATGAATTTTGCTAGCTAGAAGAATGCTTCCCTGTAAAAGCAGATCTGGGGGAGATGGTTTCCAAGGGTGGGCAGTACTGCCTCAGTTTCCCCCAGTCAAGCCCTCAATAAAGGTGGTGGTTTCACTGGGACAGTACTTGGCTGCAGCCAAACCCAGCTGCTCACTCACTCCCCCCCAGGGGACAGGGGAGAGAATTGGGGGGCAAGGGGAAGGAGACTCACAGGGTGAGATAAGAACAATTTAATCCCTGAAATAAAAGAAAACTTAAAGTAATACTGATATTAAAATAATAATGATAATAATAACAGTAATAAAATATGCCAATGAGTGATACCCAGTACCATTGCTCACCACCCACCCACCAAGCCCGGCCCGTTCCCAGATAACGATCCTAGAGGAGCGACAATTCCGAACCAAAACCACAATCCCAGAAGGGCAAGAGCCCGAGCGAAAGCCAGAGAGAGCAAGAGAGGAAGAGCCCCTCATGAATGTCCTGCCCATGGGGGACAGGAGATGGAACAGCCCATTGGCAGAGCCAAATGCCAACTGAGCTGACTCATTTCAATATTCCTCATCGCCCCCTTAGATCTTGCACTTGCAGACTGACAAAACACAAAGTCCTTCAACTTCCAATGACAAAATGCAAACATCAGTATGTTATCAGTGCTTCTTCTCCTAAGAAATCCCAGTTGAACCCAAACCCCAGCGCTGTTCTGACTGCTGAAAAGAAACCAGCTCTGGCCCAGCTCAAACCAGGACAATAAATTTGATGATGTGCAGTGTGAAGCACTCAGAAGAACAAGATAATGCTCACAGGTCTGAGCTGCTGGTGTCATTCCTCACCGTCAACGGCTTGGCCTTTGTGCTGGGGCAGGGGTGAGGAGAAGAACCCAGGCTTTGCCTCGCCTCCTTTCACTCACTTAATAGCACGGCTGTCAGCACCAGGCTCTGTGAAACTTCTCACATTTTCCTCAGAGACAGCAAAGCCGGAAGTGGGACCTACCCTTGTCTTCCTCATCAAGATTTCCCCCCCCTGGAGCAGATGCTCACTCAGCATCTACCCTGGAGAGAGCCCCCCTGGCCAAATACCACTTGCAAAAGCTGGAGCATCACCTTCCAAGCTAATCGATAAGTAATTGCTGGCTCTCTCACAGTGCAGAGCAGTCATTCCATCTGTCATGCCTCTCACCGCTCTCCCTCCCTTGACCTTTTGTGCTGGGCTAGTCACACAGAAAATCATGTTTGGTCCCCAGAAGGTCTGGGGAGCAAACTGCCAGGTGACATTAGGAAGAGAGGACAACTTAGCTCCTTTAAGAGCTGGAGTTGTATTATCTGGTGACCCAAGCCAGTGCTGACAGCACTGATATAGGTATGAAAAGGTGTGGAGGGTATCTCAGCAGAGATTTTGGAGATGGAACCCAGATTTGCAGCCTCTGATGAATCTTTGCCCAGTTCAACCTCTCAAGACCATTAGGGCACAGATATCTCCCATGTCCCAGACAAACCTAGAGGACACAGGCATTTGGAAAGGGATTGCTTCGTGCTTTCATGGGACAGAAATGGAATTCCTTACAGGTATGACACCGAAGGCCCCATCACACTTCAACCATTACTACAGGCCTGGAAGAAAGAGAAACAGGGACTGTTAAGAGTGCTTCGAAAACTGATCATGCTCTAAGGACAAAATTACATTTGCTCGGCACCAAGAAGGGAGTCTGAAAGAGGAATGATCAATACTGGCCATGCCAGGGCACCAGCAAAGCCTAACAGCATCAGATAAAATGCCAAAGGAGAATACTGAGATGGTACAAACAATCAATGCACAGGTATGATGAATCTGGTGACCGAACAGAAGCTACCCACCCTGTTTGGGGCACAGCATTAGAGACTGCCTTCAAGGAAGTGGTCAGAGGTTATCCTGAGGGATGCTGAGACAGACTGGATGAGATGATAATTACATCAGGCTTCCTCTCCTTCCCAGGCTTGTCTAGAGGGCTGGCTGGGACAGGAGATGCTCCATGCCAAGGAACACACCCCCAGCCCATGGTTCCCGATACCAGGGTTACCCTATCCCCTCCAGCAGCAGAGCCCTGCCCTGCCCTGCCTGCCTCTTTAAAGGTACTGAGATACTGAGCTTCAATCCTCCTCTTCAGGGGAACCATATTCATATTCATAATGTCCAAATAAAACATTTTAAAAAGAAAAAGAGAGGCAGGAGAACAAAAAGGAAAGGCAGAAGAGGAAGGGGGACAAAAGGGATTGGGTAGCTGCACACTTCAGATCCAGACGTGCTTGAACTCAGCTCGCCTGGAAACTCATTTCTTTTGCTGACAGCCCCAATTAGCACGTGGCTGGCTGGCAACCCCAGCAGCAGGGAGCTGGTCTCTGTGGAGAGCTGGAGAGGGAGGGAGGGAGGGAGGATTTCATTCACCTGCATGGCTGGCAAAAGCCTGATGGACTTCAATCTTTTAGATAGCTGCCTGTGGTCGTACTTAATGTTGCCAGATGACTAGAGCTGGGAAAGGTGGTGAGTATCTTAACTCGAGTCAGTGTGAATATGCAGCATCCCAGCAGGCTTCTGCTCTGGCTCTTCCCTCGCTGGCTTGTGTTGCTCAGGACCTGCTCATGGAGAGGTACATGCCATGAGGGGCCAGGAATTTGCAACAGAAGGTAGGATCCACACAAGCCACATGCTTTGATGTGATTTCTCTGAGGACCTCTCTATGATGGCCATGGGTGAAGCATGACCCTGATCCTCCAGAGCCTCACTATTCCTTTTCACTTAAAAGAAGGAAAGGAGGAGCTGACACGGGATTTGTCACCCATTTTGCCTATCAGAAGCCTGAAATAATAATTAAAAAAAATTACCTGTATTTTGCTGGTTGCATCTCTCCTACCTAGTACCAAGTCTCCCCAGCTTCTGGGCAGGGATGTGTCCTCTACTCTGCCCTGGTGAGGCCGCATCTAGAGTATTGTATCACAATTCAGGAAGGACAGGGAATTGCTTGAGAGAGTCCAGCACAGAGCCACCAAGATGATTAAAGGAGTGGAACATCTCCTTTATGAGGAAAGGCTGAGGGAGCTGGGTCTCTTTAGCTTGGAGAAGAGGAAACTGAGGGGTGACCTCATTAATGTTTATAAATATGTTAAGGGCGAATGTCAAGAGGATGGAGCCAGGCTCTTCTCAGTGATGCTCAATGGTAGGGCAACTGGCAATGGGTGCAAGCTGGAACGCAGGAGGTTCTGTTTAAACTTGAGAAGGAACTTCTTTACAGTGAGGGTGACAGAGCACTGGAACAGGCTGCCCAGAGAGGTTGTGGAGTCTCCTTCTCTGGAGACATTCAAAACCCGCCTGGATGCCTTCCTGTGTGATCTCATTTAGGTTCCTGCTCTGGCAGGGGGATTGGACGATGATTGGACGAGGTCCCTTCCAATCTCTGACATTCTGTGATTCTGTGATTCTGTGATGTGTCCCGTCAGGGTCATGTGTTACGGGCAGATGGGAAATCTGCAATCTGGGTGGCAGGTGCCAGGAACAGAGACATCAGAAGAAAGTGGAATAAAGACAGCAAAGAGATGGTAGTGAAGAGAGAGGAAGCAAAATAAAGAAGTAAAGTGGGGACAAGCACATAAGGTGGGAGGGCTAACTGAATCCATTAGAGGAACATCTTGCCAGCTGCTTCCTGCCTTCACCCAGAGCTTTGCAGGAGCTTTACAGCTAAGTCCAACAACAAATACCCACTGTACCAAAGAGATTATCAACATTTAAACAAGTGAGAGGGAAAGCAGGCCTGAACAGAGAAACAAATGGTATCCCTCAGGGCTGAGCAGGGCCTTCCAGCTCCCAGACGCTAGTGGATGCTGCACATCCCATGGCTCAGCTAATCTACACTATGGCAGCCCAGACCAAGGGCTATCTCTTCTCTCAGGTTCAGATGTCAGGACTAGGGTGATGTAGCCTACTAAAATCTACTAAAAAAGATTAAATCTTTTTAATCACCTCCACAAGCTCTAGATTTCATCTTGTTTTTACAGAATTGTAGCGGTTGGAAAAGACCACTTTAAGATCACTGAGTCCAGTCATTAACCCAACACTACCAATTCCACCTCTAAACCATGTCCCTAAGCACCTCGTCTACCCATCTTTTAAATCCCTCCAGGGATGCTGATTTCACCACTGCCCTGGTCAACCTCTTCCCATGCCTCAGAACCCTTTCAGCAAAGAAATTCTTCCTCACATCCAATCTCAACTGCCCTTGGTGCAACTTGGGGCCATTTCCTCTTGTCCTGTCACGTGTTCCTTGGTTGAACAGACCGAAAGCAGTCAGCCTTCTAGATATGCAGAGATTCTTAAAAAATGCAGTATACTCTCATCTGGAAAACCAGAAGATTCAGTAATGAAGTGGTGCTGAAAAACCCCTGAAGAAGTAAAGAAAATAAATGAGATGCTATATTTGGTGTTAAATATCATAAATAACTTTAGCTCTGCCCTCTGTTTTCAAGCAAAACTCCAAACACAAGACAAGCCTACAAGTACACCAAGATGTTTTCAGGAAGCATGCAGGCTTTGAAAAGTGGCATATGGATAACAATACCATTGAACAAAACATAATGATCTCCACTATTAAACCTCTGCCTACAAAATCCATTGTACAAAATACATGGCCAGGCCTTCTTATTCAGTTTCCTCTTAGTTTAAATACATCATCCAAATCAAGGCAAGGCTCCAGGACATACAGTTCAAATCAATTCAAGTGTTTCTGGAGTTTCCCAGCCAAGTAGCTTTTGAGATTCCGAATTTTAAACGAAGGTAGGAATATTTTCCAGAGACTAAACAAAATGTTTTTCTAGAGTCCTTAATAATATGCATCTCATAAGAAAAAAAAGAAACAGAATAAGAAAAAAAAAAAGAAGAACTGCTGGTGTATAGGCAGGTATAACTGAATTGGATGAGTAAGTTCAATTATTGTTGATTATTTAAAGTTCTGTTTACGTTTCTACATCTCCTCATTCTCATCCATACCATGTGAGTGCAGCTTGAGTGACAAACAGCATGACTAACATCTGTCACACACGGTACCTTCTCCAGCATCCTCCCATCACAACCTCCCCTTACCACCTCTCCCCACACACAGAGGAGGAAAACTGTGCAATGTGGTGGGTTTTTTCAGTGGGATTTTGATTTAGGGTGTTATTATTTTACCTTCTGTTCTTCTAAACTGATACTTGACTTAAAAGGGGGCAAGGTGTCACACTCATGTTTGAGGAAAAGCCAAAAAGTAGCACTCTCATTCTGAACATGGAATTTTTGCGCAATGCCACCTTGAGTTATTTTCTTCTTGTTCTTTCAGTAAACACCATAAATGGAATAAAAACACCTGAGGCTGAACAAAAGGGCTCCAGACTAACACATAACAACCGGCTTTTTAGTAGAGTTGGGTGAGCCCTTGAAAAAATCCAATAGTCACTTGACTTAATGCTGGAATCGACTAGACCACTTTTTTTATTTACGTGTGCACATTTCCAAGCAGGGAGGTGTAAATACAAACAAAAGCACAAGAAAGCACTTGCAGCTATCATTTGATGGTGCCATGAATCCTATTCTAGTGCTCCTTGTATGGGACACAAGGTAATGACCCAGTTCAGGCTCTTGCTGGTCGCTTGGATCTGCTCAGAGGGTAACATGGATTTTCACAGAACTATAGAATGGTTTGGGCTGGAAGGCACCTTATAGATCATCCAGTTCCAACCCCCCTGCCATCAGCAGGGACACCTTCCACTAGACCAGGTTGCTCAAAGCCTCATCCAACCTGGCCTTGAATACTTCCAGGGAGGAGCAGCCACAGCTTCTCTGGGCAACCTGTGCCAGTGTCTCACCACCCTCACAGCAAACAATTTCTTCCTCACATCTCATCTCCATCTCCCCTCTTCCAGGTTAAAGCCATCACCCCTTGTTCTGTCACTCTCTGCCCTTGTCACAAGTCCCTCCTCAGCTTTCCTGTAGGCCCCTTCAGGTACTGGAAGGCCACTAGAAGGTCTCCCCAGAGCCTTCTCTTCTCCAGGCTGAACAGCCCCAACTCTTTCAGCCTGTCCTCACAGCAGAGGTGCTCCAACCCTCGCATCATCCTCGTGGCCTCCTCTGGACTGGCTCCAGTAGGTCCATGTCCTTCTGCTGTTGGTGGTCCCAGAACTGGAGACAGAACTGCAGGTGGGGTCTCATGACCCCATCTGGAGTACTTTATGCCAGTTTTATGCCAAATCAACTCCTTTCCCTTGGCCAACATGAACCCTGTGTCACGAGATCTGGATAATTCAGCAGAGGTGAAACAACATGCCAACATCTGATCTGAATCAAATGCACATGACTGGGTTAACCAGAAGTTCCCAGATCCTGAAACCACAGCTCTCAAAACCAAATTCTCATGAGCCTTTACCCCTTGCACTTCACTGAACTTCCAACTGGTAAAGAGAATAAATGGCACGTGACCTAATCCATTCATCTGAACTAAACCATCTGTGTACTCATCAGATGTATTAAGCATTTTCAGGAGATTCCTCAGAGCAGACCCAGTGTGGTTTGCAGCTTGATCACTCATGTCTCCTGTTTCAAAGGCCAACAAAGTTGTACCAAGTCATTCTGGGTTCATCAGTCTGGGTGCAGCTGAACTTACAAAGCACAGACACATCACCCTGGCTCTGCATCCAGATACTTTGGTTTCCTTTCTCTATAGTGAAGCAGCCATGTGGGCAGCATACAGCAACCTTTATTTTTTTTATTAAAACTAATTGATTCTAAGCAGGAAGCACTTTTTAATTTCCTTTAGCATTAGAAATAATGTTAGCCATCATAAATTAAATGAAAGACACCTCCCCAAATGCATTTTCAAATGTTCCCTAAATAGCAAATGACATTCAAATCGGATGCAGCCAGAATTGTAATTGGAAGCTGCAGAGAGTCCTCTTTCAGGATTCATAATAATTGCCATTTTGCTGAAAAGGTTCATGTCATAAAAGCTTTTGCAAATAAGGGCCAGCTCCTTCAAAACATGCAGCTAATTCTGGTCACTCAGCAACACAAAGTGCCCCAAACTCTTTTTAGCAGCCAGGTAAACGAGACGGATAGTGTCACTGCACTAGCTACAGCGGTGCAAAGCAGAAGGAATACAGCAGGGAAAGGTTCACAGAAGGACAACAAGTGCAATGTAAGGTCTGGAACAGCTTCTTCATAAAAAACAGCCCAAAGGGTTGGGATGCTTCAACCTAGAAAAGAGGCAGGTGAGGGGAATTTAACAGAGGTCTACTAAATCTGGAGTCCACTGGAGGGGTAGGTTGGAATTACTTGTTAAACCATCTTGTCCAACCCAAGTACTAGCAGTATCAGAGGAAAGTAATCAAACAGGTCCACAGCAAATGAGAGGAGATGTTTCATCATGTAACAGGCAGTAGAAGCCTGTAAGAAGATGGGAGTGCAGAAAGTTTACAGGGGTTCAAGGCAAGGCTGGGCAAGTACTTAGAAGGGAGATCCAGCAAGGATTATTAGACAGATGAGCCTTATCAGAAACAGAAAATATCCTGAGCTGAGAATAATTAGAGCCCGAGAGAGTACTCAAGGAAAGGATCACAACTGCGTGCCTCTTCTTACTGTTCTTTAGGAAAGCAATTATGGCCAGTGGGTTTCTGCAGGGGAATTTTTTAGCAACTGCCTTTACTGGGTCCTCCCTGCAGTGCCAGGTATCAACCTGACCAAACTAACCCTCAACTCTGTCCTGGAGAAGTGGAGAGCTATGCAGAAAGAAGAAAACACAGAGAAACCAACTGATGCCAGGGGACAAGAAATGAAAAAAGGGGTGGTAGAGTGAGATGAACACAGGTGTATACGGTTGTACAGGTTGCTGTTATGACTCTAATCCAGGTTCTACTGACTTCAAGTGAGAGGAGGAGAGGGATGAGCTTCTGTAGTTGGGCTGTTGTAGCTGTGATGGTGTTAGAAGAAAAGGAAGATGAAGTTTACAGGGAAAGGTAACATCTTCAAGTAAGGTACCTACTCAGGTGGGGAATCCCAAAATTGCCTCCATTGGAAATGCCCTTTAAGATCATCAAGTCCAATCACTAACCCAACACTGACAAGTCCCCAACTAAACCATGTCCCTCAGCACTATGTCTACACGACTCTTCAGTCCCTCCAGGGATGGGGACTCCACCACTGCCCTGGCCAACCCCTGCCAATGCCTCAGAACCCTTTCTGCAAAGAAATCCTTCCTCACATCCAATCTCAACTGCCCTTGGCGCAACTTGAGGCCATTTCCTCTTGTCCTGTCGCTTGTTCCTTGGTTGAACAGACCGAAAGCAGTCAGCCTTCAAGATATGCAAACACCCTATGCTGAGTCTGTGAAAAAAACTCAAGTGGTCCTTGTGCATCCCAAAAGCTCACCTATTTCACCTTCACCCAACTCGGTCACATTTGAACTAATAAAAGATGCTACTTCTCTGTCCAAATCTTGAGTCTCAGTAAGACAGATGATACCCAAATAAGAATCAATAGCCAGGTTGTGAATAAGGAAAGATGTACCACACAGCAAATGGATACTGAAAAGGGCAAGTTCTAGGGAGGAGTAATGATTGAAAGGGAGAGTTTGCAGTGGAGCAGAGGAAGCCATGCTGCTCAGCTCTTCATGCCTTCAGGAAGGGAATATTTTGGAAAGAGAGCTATGTCCAGAGGACCCAATGCAGTCAGGAATCCAGACACCTGTGAAAATGTACTGGCACTACCAGAGTCCTCTTATCTCAGTGTTACAGGGTTTAGCAGCAGGAGGGACAGATCCACGAAGCACAGAAGGAGATGGATGGCAAGTTACGGAAACATGGATGTTTCACACAGTTAGAGGCTTATGCTAGTAACAGACAGCTCAATGATTGGAAAAAACCCAAATCCACTCATCTCAAAGCCACTGTCTAGCTCTCCTACAACATCTTATTTTCTTCAATGATCATCTCCAGTCCGCAACCCTCTGCCCAGCCAAGCTGCCATCACACTAAGAAACCCATTCCTTCAGTCTTGCATGAGGGTGTGGGGGGAGACAATAAATACGCCTTTTCTAGCAGCAGCTGCACAGCTTGCACTGAACACAGGGTGCTTGGAGTAACGTTACCTCTGAGGAAATTATTAAAAGAATCAGGCTAATTTTGTAATTCACACCTGGGCTGCAAATGTGAAAGAGCCTGCAATAATCTCTAATGAAATATTACATAGTTTAAAGAGTTCCCAATGAAATTTGCCTTTAATTGATTTTTGATCTGTGAAAAAACACTACGGAGAGAGAAGATATTAGTCATATTCCTGTTTTATCACTCCTGCGAGCCTTTTCCTTCCTTTGTTTCCTTTCTCCCCAGAGAATCAACACGCCACTGAAGAAAGCAGCCTGGAAGATACTACAAAACTAATAAATAACACTTGAATGGGAATCTTGAACAGCACATCCTCCTAAATCATCCTGCAAAAGGTGAAGTAGTCTCCTAGGACAACTCAGACATTAGAGAGCATGGGTTGGTAGCTAGCACTGTCCCAGGCAAGCCCCAGTGGCTGAGGTCTTCTCCACCCCCCAGGAACCTCTCCAACAGGACCCAGACCATCCCCTTGTGTGGATGCACATTTCCTCTCACACTCAGAATATCAGAGGGCAGTTTATGCCAGAAATGAGTGACATACAACAACAGGCAAAAATATTGACTGCAAAATGCTGACAGAAAATTCATTACAGCATTAGATCCCAGATCGGGATACGCCAGGGCATGAGCAGCTGCTGAAGCCAAGGAAGCCAGTTGGTATTAAATCCCAAGTTCATTCACTGAAAAGCTCTTCCAAAAAACAGCAGCAAACTTTCATAAAGCAAATGACCAAACAGTAGAATATAGCTAGAAGAGACAAGAGGAATTGCATCTACAAACATCACCAAAACCCCCTCAAAAACTCAAAAAACTACTGAAAGAGGTGACTGTAAACCACTAGCTACTCAGTAAGATTTTAACTAAGGTTTACAGTAACCAGAGCACTTGTTTTATATCAATCAAAGTTAATGACTGGGAAAAAACTCAAACAAACAAACAAAAAACCCCACAAACCCAAAGAAATTAACATCAAAAGTTTTTCTTAAGAGCTGCTCTATGGAGCCCCATTGAAGACTTGCCAACCAAATAGGCACTGTAACACCTTCCAAGGCAAGCAAGTTGTGATGGGTGTGACAACAACCTCCTAGATTTCAACCTGTTAAGTGAGGTAGAAGTCCCTGGACACACTGAATGTCTTCAACAATAAAGCCTTTGGTAAAAACCAGAATTTTTATTAAAGGGTGAAGAAGAGTCCTCCAGAATTATGGAAAAACTAAGTAGTGTCCAGTTAGTGAAAGACAGACAATCCAACTGACTGCAGTAGAGGGTGAGGTGGTTTTTCCCCCTCTAGGCATGGTTAGGACAGCTAGGAATCTACAAAGTCTGAAGCAGATTTAAAATGCTTTCAAAAATAAAGTTTACTGGAAAACATGAAGCATTAATAGCATTCAGCAAGTAGCAAACGTGAGATCTATCACAGAGACCAACAATGTCAGAGCATCTCCTAACCAGCCAGCTGGTAAAGCATGACCAGGAGCTTGGGTGCAACTCCACTGCACAGAGCAATTTCAGCTGGGATGGTCACAAGGAGGTCAAAGTTGTGGGACAATTCACTGGCTGTTTTTCCCATCTGCCATCACAGCTATTTCCAAGAATGGCACCCATTTCTTCTCCAAGTTCTCCATTCAGTGTCCAAGGATTTTGTCTCTTTATGATCTTTCCCAGTCTACTTGGTGTAACGCATTCTGGCATTGAGCAAAGACAGGCTGTCCTGCCTTGGCACTATGAGGTCTGTGTACGTCCATCAAGATGCTGAGCACCTTGGATTTCCACTGGTATCTCATTGCTTTAGATTTAGAGGTTTTCATCTCTTTAGGTGAGCTCTAAAGCTCTTTTTATGGAATTATGGAATTCTCCCTGTGCACCTAAACCCCAATCATGTTTACTCTGAGTTACCACCTCAAGTTGTCCCTGGGTTTGCCTGCTACCTTTCAGCCCGCTGACTTCATTCACATCTGTCAGGGATCAACAAAGCACGGTGAAAGCTTGATGAAGTCGCAAAATAAAAAGGGAAAAGACCATTTAGCAAGTTACTAATGAGGACGAAACTCACTCCATCCATACCCAGCTCAAACATTCAGCTTGGGGGAACTGGACCAGAATAACAGCTGAGAGCTGTAAGGAAGTCAGATGAACCCTAGCTCCTTTTAAACTCAGTAGAAAAGGCTCCTGCAGATCTCACGTAACTTCTGACATGGTTTCTAGTACTCCTCACTTACTGTCTGGGGGGTACCCGGCCAGGCAGGATGGCTCAAGAACAAGAGTCTGATTTGAATGGTAGCTTCTGAGATGGGAAGGGAGGCCCCAGCCAGGGATCCCAAAGCTTTTTGCAAGCAAATCACAGAATCCCAGAATTGCCTGGATTGGAAAAGACCTTTCAGATCATCAAGTCCAATCATTAACCCAACACTCACAAGTCCCCGAAAAACCATGTCCCTCAGCACTAGGTCTACATGACTCTTCAATCCCTCCAGGGATGGGGAAATGTATCTGGACAGGGTAAAGTCAAGATTCCCTCAACACTATCACATTCTAGCTTTTAACATTAGTGTTCACTAATTTAATTAACCTTTTTTATTTATGTAATTAATTCTATTTAATTGTAGGGTTTTTAATAAGTGATTTTAAAACTACTCAAGCTCCCATTTTATTGGGGATGGTACAAGAAATTAAGTACTTACAGCGAAATTGCATGCAGTCATACTAGTTAATCTTGGATCCAGTCGAACTCCACTATAAGAGGAAGTTTTGCCTAGATAACAAGTTACAATGTGCCAGCTGCTGCTTGGTAACCATCCACTTGCTTACTCTCAGCCTACAATAAATGTGACACAAGTTGATTAAAAGGACGTACTTCACAATTGCTACACCCAGATCAGTCGCTGCTCAGTAACTTCTTTATGTGTCTAAACCTGGTATAACAGATAATATATTTCCTTCAATTTTATATCACTAATATAAGAATTATAGTATGGTTCTTATGGGAACGATCAGATCAATTTTGTCTTTTGTAAAGCATGTGTTGGCTTATACTCCCAGCAAATGGTTGTGCATCTCAGCTACCACTGGAGAACTTTTCCTTACCATTAATTTAGTATCTGTCTATGAGAATGAGTGGTATTTCAACTTCAGATGTGAGGCTGCTTCTCCCAAATAACAAGTGATAGGACAAGAGGGAATGGCCTTAAGTTGCGCCAGGGAAGGTTTAGGTTGGATATTAGGAAAAAATTCTTCACTGAAAGGGTTGTCAAGTATTGGAACAGGCTGCCCAGGGAAGTGGTGGAGTCACCATCCCTGGAGATATTTAAAGGACGTGTAAATGTGGTGCTTAGGGACATGGTTCAGTGGTGAATGTGGCAATGCTTGGGTTTACAGTTGGACTAAATGATCATAATGGTCTTTTCCAACCAAACTATTGTATGATTCTGTTTAATCAGCCAGATGGGATTTGAACAGAGTGGTTTACCTGTGACCATGAGTTTGATCCTTAGGTAAGACTCAGCTAGGATCAACCTCTCCTCTACACGAGTAGAAAGGTAGAAGCACCAGAGGAAAGCTCTGCCTGGAAGCTGTCCATCTGAAGGGCTTTTCTTGTCCATAACAATTGGAGGAACTTTCTTCTTCATCTCTCCCTTGGTTGTCTTGTCTAGACTATCACGCTGAGCATCTAGGGCATTTCATAATCATCTCAAGAAGTGTGACCTTAAGTTCTGAGTTACAGAGGAACCTGAAAGATAGTCCAAGAAAAATATGGGCTTGATTTTAAAAATACACAAATTCCTCCAGCACAGATTTTCCTAACCTGGTCCAAAACCACACATTTTCTCATAAATGCAAAGAGCCACTATATGTAAAGTGTAGTTCTATGGCCTCAGTTTCTTGGCTATAATCATGCACAGGTAATTTGTAAAAAAATCAACATCAACAAACCATTTCATACCCTGTACAGCCCCTTGCCTTCAGGGGGAAAAAAAAAAAGGCAAAGAACTGTTCCTATATAACAGACATCAGCAATATCCTTGGAAGATGACAGATGCCAAGACAGCTCATACAGAAAGGACCTTCTACTAGCTCTTTTAGAGATGGTCACAGCTGCAGATCTTCAAAAGCATCTTTTATGTCAGGTGCCTGCCCTGTCTCACCGGCACAGAAGTTAATGCATGAGGACGGACAGTGATCTGAGCAAGGTCAAGTGACAAGGGCACAACTGGGAGCCAGGTCTCCCAGGTCCCAAGCCACTGTTCTATCCACTCTGCCTGGAGGTGGAGGCACTTGTTTTGTTGCTTAAGGAACAAATTTACTGTACTTCTTACCCGATTCCTTTGAATATAATGGTCTACGGTCTCCATTTGATTTTTCTGCTTTGAAAGTCTGCTCCTTACTTACATTCATCTGTCTAGCTTTCCTCATTCCTTGAACACTGTCATTTTTTTAACTGCAACGTATTGAGCTACATCATCCCAGGCATTTTATTTGTGTGGTTCTGCTCTAACAGCTAGCTTAGCTGTTTCAAATTATGCCTTGCTTTCAGTTTTGCTTGAGTGTAAAAACATCGCATAAAAACGAACTACCCTCTGATGAAGGCTTTCAGACTTCCCATTTGAGGAACAGCATGCAGCTTTTTTGAGGGGAGCAATGGGAGAAGGATCAATCCAGCTTTTGTCTTACAGATTGCTACAATAGATAGCTTCCCCGTAGGGACTGTTACAGTACTATATTATGCTTATATAAAGGGTAATGACTAGGAACTAGGAGAACTCTACCCTTTGGAAGTGCCTGACGAGCAAGAACAGCAGGTGTGGAGGAAGAAGAAAGCCTAAATGTCTTTCTGCCTTGACTTTCTCTTCTTTTATGTTTGGAGGCTGAACTCAGTGTCAGAAGCAAGTCGGCTCCTGCAGGTACATGAAAGTGGAAAGGTAGGAATGTGGCAAGAAGGAAAACCCCCAAAAATGAGGAGAAATTGCAAATAGAGCAGTAGCCCCAAACCCTGCCCCTGACTGGGTGGCTTTGAAAGGGGTTGGTTGAGCGAGAGGATGATCTTTTAGCTCACTATGGAAAAACTAGGAAATGACAAGAGAGGCTGGGTAAAAGAGAAAACAAGCACAGTGCTAAGGTTGCTTCGTGTTGTGAGAGCCTCTGGTCACATCAGCAGCAAGCTGAGAAGAAAATACATAAAACCTTGGATAGGTTCCATGAAGACATTTTTGACCCACGTAAACGTCAAACGCAAAAGGTCTCATCTCTGCTCTTATAGACCTGGTGCTAAATGTGCCTTCATGCTGCTAAACAGCATAACTAGCTGTCCTGGTCTGAGCTGGGCCAAAGCTGGTTTCTTTTCAGCAGCCAGAACAGCACTGGGGTTTGGGTTCAGCTGGGATTTGTTAGGAGAGAAACACTGAGAACATCCCCATGTTGGCATTTGTGTCACTGGGGGTGAAGGACTTTGTGTTTTGTCAGTCTGCAAGTGCAAGATCTAAGGGGGTGAGGAACATTTAAATGAATCAGCTCAGTTGGCATTGGGTTCTGCCAATGGGCTGTTCCTTCTCCTGTCCCCCATGGGCAGGACATTCATGAGGGGCTCTTCCTCTCTTGCTCTCTCTGGCTTTCGCTCGGGCTCTCGCTCTCCTGGGATTGCGGTTTCAGTTCGGGATTGTCTCTCCTCTGGGATCCCAAGCTCCCATCTGGGAACGGGCCGGGCTTGGTGGGTGGGTGGTGAGCAATGACACTGGGTATCACTCATTGCCATATTTTATTACTGTTATCATTATTATTTTAATATCAGTATTACTTTAAGTTTTCTTTTATTTCAGGGATTAAATTGTTCTTATCTCACCCTACGAGTCTCCTTCCCCTTGCCCCCCAATTCTCTCCCCTGTCCCCTGGGGGGGAGTGAGTGAGTGGCTGGGTTTGGCTGCAGCCAAGCGAACCACATGAGCCCACTACAGGAACACAAACCTCCAAAGAGGTACCCTTTGCTTTGTGTACAGTAGGCACACAAGATGCAAAAGCCCGAAGGGGAGACACATAAATTCCACCAAGAAGAATGAACAGTTGGAGTCCAAACTGCAGGAACCTGCAGTGGAAGAGCTGAATCAGCTCAGGGAAAGCTCGCAAGGGTCTTGTGTGAAAGCCAATACACAACCCAGTGCAGGCTGAGAAACAAGACACTGCTGCTCCAAGCCAAGCAATGCCAGCTCTCCAGGGCTAAGTGAGAAGTTGCTGCTGGTCTGGTTTGCCCCTGGTGAAAGCAGCCTGGATGTAGAAGGATGGGACTCCCTCTTCTTGCCCAGAGCATTCAGTCATCTCAAAGGTTGAGTCAGAGCTGTAATGGGTGCTTTCACTATTTTGGGGGTCACATCTGTCTCCATCACATCTGTTCCCTACCCTGGTGTGTGTTCAGCTGCATGAAGCCCAACTTTAGGTGGCATTTGAAAACAACTGAAATAAATACAATTAAGTAAAAAGCAGCAGGAAATTCCTTGAATAGAGGCTTGTATGAAAAAACTGAGGAACAAAAAACCCCTATGCATTACACTCAACATTACAAATATTACAAAAAGCAGCCTAACAAAGGGGCAAGAAGCTTCTTGGGCAGCGCAGTATTTCACATGCTTGCTCTGAACATCGACTGGAATAGCCCGAGGATACAGTTTGCATCACCTTCCAGGCTGAGTTTTACGAAACCAGCAGTTCACAAGCAACCCAGCAAAGAGACGGTGAAGCATAATATCGGTGGAAGTGTTGGATAGCAAAGACCTCCCCGACACTCTGTGAAGAAGGAAAGAAAGATGTAACAAAATACAGCCAAATTAAAATGACTGTACCAGTTACAATACTGTGAAGACAATACAAGTCATAAGCTGAATGCCAAGGGAAACTACAGAGACTAAAATACTCAGCGATACAGTCAGTGCAGAAGCTACTACAAGAGCCTAAAATACAACTTGCATGAAGCTGCATGCAAAAGCTGCAGGAAATGGTTATCCAGCAGACACACGTGCAACGAGAAACTGAAAAAGGGAGTGACTTCCACAATCTCCTCATCATCTCTGCAAGAGAAAATATCCAATGGTATCTGAAGGAGCGGGGTGGCTCTCAAGCACACTGCAACCAAAACTGGGTGAGAGAGCAACACAACAGTAGATTACAATAGTGATATACACTGGGAATGCACCACATCAAAAGAAACCCATTCTGAGAGCAACAGCCATTTCTGATCCAGAAACATCCTCATCACAGGATAAGGTGGAAGGCAAAGGAGTCTAGCAAAAAAATACATTTGCACTCCACCGAGCAAATGCACCCCTGGTCAGAGAGTTCACATCCCAATATAAGTGACTGAGGAAATACTAATTCCTTTGGCAAAAGCAAAAGCAGTCAGTAAACTCCAGCTCTGGAAGCAGAACACACACAAAAGCCACACCTCGGAGCTCAGAAAGCAGCAGGCTTACTGCAGTCTCAACCCAGGCAGTCAGAGGCAGGGGGACAGGAACACTTCCCAGGAGCCAGTCTGCAGGAGAATATCTCCAGTGCCACCAGCAAGGCATACAAATAATGCTCCAAGCAGTTAGGATCACCCCTGACACTACTACACTATACTTCTGAACTCCCCACAGATGGCTTAAGATCTAACATACCAGGACTAACTCCTCTTATGACTACTGGAACCAGCCAGGAGGGGAGAACTAAAACTGAGATGAAGTAGATAGAGGATCATACACAAGTAATTTCCCATCTTGAGGTTACAACCCCATCCCACAAAGTGAAAGCAGCACTGCTGACATCTGAAGATATGAGAGAGACTCAGAGATTATTAGGACTTGTGAATGATCTCATAAAACATCTTCCTAGTCCTGCTGTCCCCCAAAGGCAATGCCTGGACAAACACACTCTGCAGCTGCATTAAGACAACACAGCTGCTATAGAAAACAAGCAGATTTTTCAGAAATGCCATGATGTGAATGAAGGTGAAATCAAACCACACGATGGCAGGGAACGGTGGCCTAACTCATCCCTTTCACAAAAGGAACAGCTAACACCTGCGGTCATAATAATCCCTGGAACAAGTCTGTCTTGCAGTAGAGCCTGCACACAAAAAGAGACGCAATATATATTCAAAGTCAGTAAGGCTTCAGGAAGGAAACCTCAAACCACTGCCGAGCGGGGTTTTTTAAAGCCACAGTTTGCAGTCCAAAATATCTCCCGTGCCTCCCACTGAATCTGATGTATTGGTGCTTTGCCACACGCCACTGAAAGGAGGGTTGTCTTCAGGGATGCTCTGCTTCCAGAGCATTGTCCCAACATCAGCTGGGTGCTGAGATCACAGAATCCCAGAATCATGTTAATTGGAGAAGACTTTAAAGATCATCAGGTCCAATCATTAACCCAACACTGACAAGTCCCTGACTAAACCATGTCCCCCAGCACTATGTCTACACGACTCTTCAATCCCTCCAGGGATGGGGACTCCACCACTGCCCTGGGCAACCCCTTCCAATGCCTCAGAACCCTTTCAGCAAAGGAATTCTTCCTCACATCCAATCTCAACTGCCCTTGGCGCAACTTGAGGCCATTTCCTCTGGTCCTGTCACTTGTTCCTTAGTTGAACAGACCCACCCCCATCTCTCTGCACCCTCCTTTCAGGGAGTTGGAGAGAGCCAGAAGGTCTCCCCTCAGCCTTCTTTTCTCCAGGTCTAACAACCCGAGATCTTCACCCCAAACTGCTCAAAGATATGAAAAGCATCAAAACAAGCTAGTCGCTTTCCCAACTTCAAAGCCAGGCTTGAATAGCCATCAGGAGCTGTACAAGACCAAGCTTTTCTCTGGGGGAGATCCCATCCATCATCCCATCAGAGCAAGAGCCACCCTGCCACCTCTGCTGCTGGGTTGCAGAGAAATTCTGAGTGATAGTGAGGGATTCCCTGGATTAGGTTAAGGCCTTTCTAGAAAGCCAGAGGTGACATAAAGCCATGGCAGATAGTGCTGGAGGCTGCTGATCTTCCTCCTGCCCTCAACTCTACCTGCAGTGTTCCTGACAGCTCTTTCTCTGCAGGTTAAGTTGAACAGGAATAGGGATGTCAGAGGTCTGGCAAGTGTCAAACACACATAGAAATGCTGATCAGAAAGCAGAGAGAGACATACATGAAATACACACCACTCTTGAGAGACCTTACAGCACGTTAGGAAGGAGCCTGGCACCGAGAACAACCCCTTATCATTAACCTCTCTTCAGCCTCCTTCAAAACTGTCCCATAAGGCTATAGGAGGTTCTACAGAGAAGACTGTGAAGCCATTTGGCAGTGGGTAAATCCCAACGCACACTCCTTCAGACAGCAGGCTCCAGTTTACTTGCTGTTGCTGTTGTACCATTTACCTGGGAAAGGAAACAGAACCAGATCGTTAGCACCAGGCCACTGTGGCAGCGAGAACAGAGTCAGCAATGCAAATAGCTATGAGTGAGCTAAGGAAAAGCTGCAGAAAAAGAACAGGGGAGCAAGTCACTGCCAGATGGAGAAACACTCCTGCTTGGGGGATGCTAGATGTCTACCTCCAGCATTTTTCACCCGTGTGACTCCAGCTAGCAGCACGGGGAAGAGTAATGACATAAAGACAACAGGTAGGTGAACATCATAGAACAGTTAGGGTTGGAAGGGACCTTAAAGATCATCTAGTTCCAACTCCCCTCCAACAGCATTACTGAAACAGGCAACCTAAGAGTCCCAGAATCACAATCTGCCCGATCCTGGGAAAAATAACCCTTTCCCTCAGGTTGTTTCCCATGGGAAGCAAAGCTTAGATTGAACACACAAATGCCCACACCTGAAATACCCCCAAACTACTCGTACCTTCCCCTCCATGAATCCAAAACAAAAGCAATGAGCAGAGGAAGCTGAAACACAGGTGGGATGAGCCAAGCAGCAGGAAGGGAGGAAGGAGAACAGGTTGACAAGTCTCCCACAGATGCTGGCAGATCCTCTCACCCTCATCACAGCTGACAGGTCTCACGTGTGGCAATTTCCTGCCACCACAGGAAAGATGCTCCTGCCCCAACATCACACCACCTGCAAGAGAGATGCTCCGCTGTATTTTCAGGCAAATGCCGCAGATGACAAGACACATGCTGTGGAGAGCAACCAGAGCACCTCGCACAGATGGAGCACATGGGATTGAGACTGCTGCCTGACACACCACAGGAAAGCAATGGTGCTGTGACAGATGGCAGCAGGCACTGGGGGGACCAGGAGACTGTCAAGTCTCCGTATTTGAGGATCCTGAGAACAAGACAAGACCCGTCTGTCAGGGACAGTTAAGCAGCTTTGATCTGGTTGGGGTGGGAGACCACCAAACACCCCAGCCTGCATGTCTGAGCCTCACCTCACCTCACCTCAGATGTGACGTCTCTAAGAGCTGCAAAGGCAGCAGAGGTGTGACACCCTGGTGTAAGATGCACGTACCTCCCCTTCGAGACCTTCTCACCCATGTAGAAGAACAAATCATGATGATGCAGGGGCATCAGGAACTGTGAGAAGACTCCATCCAGGGAGCTGCAGGTACACGCAGAGGAGGAAGAAACCCTGTAACTGCACTCCCATACCCCAGCTATGCCTGAGCACAGATGTACCTGTTTAGCAACATAATTCAGTATTTCAGACCCTGGGTTTTCATCACCAGGAGTGGGACAGTGGTGAGGATGACCCTTCCCATTTGGCAAGCACTGCCAGCATGCTCATTGAAGCCAGAGCCACATGAAGTCAATGAGAGAGGGGATGCCTGCACGGGCTGGAGTGGTTATTGATTTGCTACATGACCTTGGCTAAGTCACTTAACCTCAGTTTCCTCATCTGTATATTGGGAATTATGGGACTTGCAGAGTGCCACAAATTCATCAGAGGGAACTACTTAAGAGCCCTATTATGATTTAATGAGATTTCCCACTTCAAAATTACTCCTATGAGGACTGAAGCAGCTGGACTGAGATATTCATAACTCTGACTCCTACTATAAGTGCAAGAGCTTTTTTTTTCTTTTCTTAATGGTTTTCCCCCCTAAATACACCCATGTAAATCTCATTCAGGAGCACACAGTCTAAGCATGCCCAGGTTCAAAGTTCTTTACAAACATTTATTTAAATTACTTTGTCCTCATCAGTCAACCATGCTAAGAAGCCTCTCTCCCTGCCCAATTCATGCAATTTCAGACACATGGAGTTTCACGCCGTGAGCTGTTGTGGTAAGATGCTAAACTGGGTTATCATTGTGTGAAGTCTGCTTAAATTAAGCTGCAAACTGTCACACAATGGCTCCCTGGAAGAAGTGAACATCCAGAGGATCATCTTAAAAGCTGAAGTCAGTAACAATGCCTTGATTCTCTCAGGAAGGCCTGGTCCAAGCTCCAGCTTCACCTGTGGTGCAAGTAAGTGTGGTCCCACCATCCACAGCAAGGTTTAAATCAAGTCATACCCACCACAGAACCAAGCCCACCTCTGAGCTGCATTACGTGCAGCTGCCTGACACAAAACAGGCACTGAAGTTTCCTAAGAACAACCAGTGCAACCACTTGCAAAGCGATTCAAGACACCTCGAGGATGAAGCAGGTTATATGTCAAGAAGCTGAAAACAAAAGGCTTCTTTATGGTGGATGCTTCCCATGGGATCTAAGATAAAAATATACAGTGTTTGCCTCTTAGTACAACTAGTGCTTTATAAGCCAGCTCACAGACCGATACACACAGCACATCACTTCAAGACTAAATCTAAAGGGCTTTCCTATGCTAACTTACTCCTCCATGGGGAACTTAAACACTTCCGAGACTGAGGAATACCTGCTTCTGTCCATCACACTCCCTCACTCCTTCCTCCCCTATCACCCACACAGTCACTTGCTATTTATTCTCTTCTATTTTATTTGTATTTCCTCTAAGCAGAGCCATTAATCTTCCCTACAGATGCACAGCTCTGACAGCCAGGGTCTTGACACCTCCAGTGCCAGTGAAGGACATTCTCATACTCTTTTTTTTTTACCCCTTTCTCTTTTTAAAGAAAACCTTCATACCTCACCAGCCACAGGGTTTTGATTAGAAGGTCATGTGAACTGGAGACAAGAGGGCTGTGGGGGAGGAAGGCAAAGGAAGAGGATGCAACTCCCACAAGGGACTCCCAAAGTCCCACTGAAAAGGTCAGCATGCTTTTGAGTCATCTGCACTGCTCCCCAACACAAAAAAATATACTCAGCCCAGTGCAGAGATACTTGATAAAGAGTCTAATGAAGTGGAAAGAGTCTTGTAGGAAAAGAATAGTCCCCTCTCATCCTGACATCCCATGATGTCAGGATCTAGTTGCTATGGAGACTTAAAAAGAGAAGGGGGTTTTGTTGTCTTGAAGGGCCTTCTCCCTTCCCAGTAACCTTGACCTTTTCCAGGTTTGTGTGTTTGTGTGTGCATGTGTATGTATTTATAAAAAAAGAGATAAGGAATTCCATTTCTTCTTATCTGGTCATGGCTCACTGGCTGGCACTGATGCATGTGGGGGGCCATCAGCTTGTCTCAGTGTGTAGATTGGGAGAGGATAAGAGCAAGAAAATACAGAGGGGAGCAGTTAATTAAGGCTGATATTGCAAAGGACATTGTTTGCTGAATAATGAATTCCATATGCTTCAGAAACACAAGTGCAATTAAAGGTGTGAGAGATGAAGGGCAGGAGAGGAGCAGTGGGTCATATATTACCATACAAAATGGCCCCACTAGCCCTCCAGAGCTAGGGGTTCAAATGAAAATACCCGCCATGTATTACAACCAGAGATTATTTCTCATAAACAAGGCAGAGGTGCCGCTGCTAGTTCCCACAGGTGAAGAAGGGTTACCAGCAGTTGACAGCCATTAGTGATGGTGAGAGTCATTTAGACAGATTGAAAATAGTTTGCTTTACGTGATACCCAAAGCAAGATGAATATGGAGTTAAGCAGACAGGCTAATGGAGAATAATGCTGCATATGAGAAGTTCATGTTCATTCCCTCCCCATTATCTGAAGAAGCTACCTACTTTCCATTTTTAGACAGCCCTACAGTCAAATAGAGATGCTCAGAGATGGGGTTGTCACTGCGAGCCCACCATTGGCATCCTCCATTGTTCCTCACAGTACCTGGCCCCTGTCTATGTCCCACAGAGACACCGTCCCCATGCTGGAGTTTGTGCCTTCAGCTTGGGTCCTCTCCTGGCTCAGAGGCCACTACGGACCCTGCTGCTTGCTCTCCATTTGAGGGATAAGCTTCTGTGTCCCATTGTGTCATGGGACAGACAAGCATGTGAGGAAAAGTGATAGAAAAACATATTATTTTGTGGGATAAAAGCCACAAAGCTTAGCATAAAGAATTTTGATAGCAAGAGTGGAATGAAGACATGAACAGGTTGTGTCCCCTGCCACAACCTCTAAAACAGAAAACCAGCCAATAAACTCTATGGGAGAACACAGCCTCCTCCAGGGGTAAGACCTGGGTTTAGATGGACTGTTGCACAATCCTGTCTTTAACAAATGAGGACAATTTGCATCAAATGATCAGAATTTGACACCACTTCACACCTGGTTTGCTCAAGTTTTAGACTAATGAGAATCTGATGTCTAGGATGGCTTTGAACTCCCCTCAATTACCAGCAATAGAAGCATCCCAGGGTCAGATTTCTTAGTCCTTCAGAGATTTAACCTCTCTGTCCCTAAGGAGATTTTGGATAAGGTTTATGGTCACCACTAACCTTGTGTCTGTGCACCCTCTAAATTAGCACAGCACTGACCCGAGCAAGATAAGAAGTTAATCTAAATGAACTCCCTGATAAGTAACCTTGGCAGCTGTCTGTTCTCCAAGCCTGGGTAAGCTTTCTCAGATTCTGACTGACTTGAAGCAACTCTACTCCACTTGCTGGTCCTGACAGCTTGCCACATCACCACTCCAAGTGAGAAGAGAGTACAGAAAAAAAGAATAATAAAAAATTTATTGGAAAATATTTCTCTTTTAGCTGAGAGTGCTGTTGATACAATCGCCTCTTCATTTTCTGCAAGACTATGTGTGTCTATGTATGTCTCTCCCCCCAGCTCATCTCTCAAGCTTATGATCTGAATAGTCACCTGGGCTTGTTTGTCCATTCCCAGCCTGCCAAACCATCTTCAATAATAAGATCCATCTCCTTCTCCTCAAGGCTGCATTGTCTTCATATCCTTGGAGATCAGATGTCTGTTCTGCCTTTTATCACTTGAGCCGCACGTGTTTTGATTGTAAACACCCTGATAACACTCTTGCTAGCCCCTCACAAGTGAAATAATAAAGGATAGATAACATTTCTAGCCATGATACCTATACTGTCATCCTACACTGAGATAACAAGGAGCAGACAGCCTGGGAGTCTGTCTTACTCCGATAAGGATCTTGTCACCATAGATACAAAAGAGATAAACTTTCTAAAATAATATCCTTGTTCATGTCACTTTGCTCAAGTTGGATAACAGATAGTGCAATTCCTCTCCTTCCCCCCGCCACCAAGTGTAGTTACTGTTCCTACCATCCCCATCACCAGTGAAACAAGTCCTTGACGTTCTACAAGACAGGAATTTATGTTTTTCACCCAGGTGAGAGTAGCTGACAGATACCATCTCGCAGGATCACATTTTGGGTACATCCAGCAAGAAAATGGTTCTGATCCCCAACGCATTGCCTGGCAGACCGAGAACACAGCTAACACTTCCTGCAGAAGAGTGCTACCCACCACAGCCCAGACAAACATGAGTTATCCATATGCACAGACCTGCTGCATCTCCCTGTTCCCAAAAACCCCCCAGTGTGGTCCATCACATCACCAGAAGTGGGATGCCACGCACGGAAGGGAGCGCTGCTGCACGTGCCGACGTTCAGAGCTTGTCTTTATCCATGGTAACTACAAGAGATGCTTGACATTTCTGTGTTGAAGCTTTTCTTAAATGAAAAACGGCTTTGCAATCAAAATGAATACGTGCGTAGAAAAATCTCCAATTGGATTTAAAGTTGCCAGGCTTAGAAATTGGAAGCTGAGAGTTAATCTAATAAAGTAAAATAAAACACAATAAAATTATAACAGTTCTTCAAGAAACACACCTAGCAATTCAAAACTACTGTAACCCTTGCCAGTTGCTTTTTTTTGTTTGGTTAAGTTTTAGGAAAGCACTTTAAAATACTTAATAAAATATTCTGAAGAACAAAAGCATCCAAAGGAAATGTTTCTAAATTGATGATTTCGCTAAGAAAAAAAAAACAAAACACAAGGTGAAGTGCCTGTTCGTAGTCTACCATATTTAGCTGTCTCACTTCAAATGGCACCAGCCAACACCAAAGCAGCTGACATTTTAGTGGTGACTGGCCTCTATAGTCTCCCCATCATAGAAAATATAAGGATTTATTCTTCTCATGGTAAGTATTGACCCTGGTTTTGCTTCACTGAATATTTACCTCTTGGGTCAATAAATCATCATGTTCATCTCAATAGAAGTCAGTATCTGCTTATTATTATATTAACCTTTATAAGGCAGATAGCAGTTGCTTTTCCCCTATAAGAAGATATTGCACAAATTAGATAACTAAGAAAGATTTCTTTGTGATAGTATTTTTTTCACTACCAACATTTTTGCTCAATTTGAGGCACGTGAAACAACACACATTTAACACACCACATGGAGCTGCCTTTCTCCTACAACCGGCTTTCAGAGAGCACATTAAGAGACCTAGGACAAGGCCAGGGACATCTGGAAGATATGTGTGCGTGGTGCCCATCTTCTGGCCAACGTGATGAAATTGTTGCATCATTTGGTTCTCACAGGCAGCTGCACATGGTCAAGCTTTCATTCTGGCCAGGTGTTAGTATGAAGCTTTACTGAAGCGTGCATCACAGAGGATATGGAGATCCAGCCAAAATTCAGGAAGAAAACAGATATGTGCATTTGTGAGGAAGGATGGCTAGGCAGAAGGACAGATGGAAAGCATGAAGATGAAGGCAGAAGAAAAGAAACCTGACACACAAGGAAAAAGTGAATCTTTATAATGGAGAGAAAAGGCCACGTGCTGAAGTTGAGCCCAGACTTTATTCACCAACACACCAGAACAGAGGGGAAAAAGAAGCAGGAGATACCTGGCGAGGCAGCACTTGCTCCCCTCCTGTCACCAGCCTTTGTAGATTAAAGACAGCATGGCACTCCTTCAAAAGTGCAGAAGACAGTCTTGACATCCTGGCAAATTCATCCCTTCAATAAAAATAAATGACTTCCAAGGCTGCTTGCAAGATATGGCTACACATATGGCTGGCACATTGTCCTACATATTGCCTGAACTGTCGCTATCTACCTCACTGCTTTGTGAGGCAATTTGAGAAACAGCTCCTCAGCTATTAAAGTTACAATATAAAATATAATTCTCTTTTTTATCTTAAGCACAAAAGCTCCTTTAAATATGGCATATACAATTCTTCACTGAAATCTAGATTTTAACTGCTCTTCCTCCACATGAAACTGCTGCCCACAGATGCCATCCAGACTTCCTATATAGAAGAAACTAAATACTACCCATATATTTATCATATGTTTCAATGGAATAGAATAGATGGAATAGAATATATTTCATTAACCTGGTACTCTGGGCATATCTGCCCAGTGAGGGTTGATTGGCCTTGGGTAGCTGCTGGGAGTGAGCCAGGAGAGAGCTGAAGAGGAGGGGGGAAATCTGAGCATTATAAAAAAAGACTGCATGAGAAAGATACTGGGACAAAGGGCAGAGAAGAAACAGTACAAACTCAAACCCATAATCAGTATAAAACACTACTGGAATCTGCTGATTGACTACGGATCCAAATGTGGTCCCAAGCATCCCTCTGTTTATAAACATTCACTTCCAAAAGCTTTCTGAACAAAACCAAACTCCAGCCATGATATGTAATAAACAGGAAAGAATGCAGAGTAAACACTGCAGTGGGAACAAAGCCTGGGAGAGCAAATACAGAGCCCCAAGGGACAGATACTATGAAAAACTCAAGGAAAACACTCTCCTGTGTGGTATAAACACCTGTGGCCAAGCAAAGGAAGAAGAGCTCCACCAGGTTTTCTGGCAGTGTGGAGAACCAAGGCGAGTTTTCAGTAATACAAGAAGGACATGGACCTACTGAAGTGAGTCCAGAGGAGGCCACGAGGATGATCCGAGGGCTGGAGCACCTCTCCTATGAGGACAGGCTGAGAGAGTTGGGGCTGTTCAGCCTGGAGAAGAGAAGGCGCCGGGGAGACCTTCTAGTGGGCTTCCAGTACCTGAAGAGGCTCCAGGAAGGCTGGGGAGGGACTTGTGACAAGGGCAGGGAGTGACAGAACAAGGGACAATGGCTTGAAACTGGAAGAGGGGAGATTGAGATGAGATGTGAGGAAGAAATTCTTTGCTGTGAGGGTGGTGAGACACTGGCCCAGGTTGCCCAGAGAAGCTGCAGCTGCTCCTCCCTGGAAGTGTTGAAGGCCAGGTTGGATGAGGCTTTGAGCAACCTGGTCTAGTGGAAGGTGTCCCTGCTGATGCCGGGGGGGTTGGAACTGGATGAGCTTTAAGGTCCCTTCCAACCCAGACCATCCTATGAACTTCTTTGAAAGACTCTGGGCTTTTCCAAAGGGGCTTGTCACCTTCAAAATACAACAGAACTGCAATGCCGGGCACTTGAGATAAATGGCTGGTACCCACCATAAAATCCAGGTTAATCCAGGGAAACGCTGAAGCCCCATCAGCAAATAGCAGCTCCAGAGAAAAGCCAGCCAAGAAGTAACTGTTCCTCCTCTCCCATGCTAGGAAAAAGACTGGCTTTGGAGTAATCTCATCTCACCCAAGCTACTCAACTTCTCCAGCTGGGAAAACTCTTCCAGAGTAAAGTGTGTCTAGTTCCCTTCGCCAGGGAAAGGATGGGCTATGGCCAGCTCAGCTAATCTGGGAATAACCTGTGCATCACCCACAGAGTAGGTGCTCTGAAATCCCAGGCTGAACAACTCAGAGGATGAAGGACACCTGTGTCCAAGGGCATGTTTCATCCTGATGGTGCTTCACTGCAGAGACAAGGATGACGATCCCAAGGCCACATCCCAGGGACAGGAGGCTTCCTTCTGTAATGGGAAGGCAGTGGGAGAGCAGCGCATGCTCTGTGGCACAAGCACCACATGGGATGATGGGCTTACATCCATCCAGACCAAAAACTTTTGGCTTTTTTGGTCTTGTTTTTCATGTGATGGAATTGAAGGTTTTCCTGCTGTGCTCTGCAAAGGGCAGAAACAATAACCTTTGCAATTAGCACTTGGCAGAACAAGCTCCTGTCCACAATAAATTAACGGAACCAATTAGGGAGGAGGGAAAAATAATCAGATGCTGTAAGGTAAATCCCAGCTCTGCCAGCGTATGAGCAGAGACCGTTCTGGAGCATGGTCACTCTGGGACATCCTGCTGGGTCCAAGGAGGGAGAAACAAAGGCTTCCTCCTGGTGCCCAAGCCTTGTCCCAGTCAAGGGAGAGCAGGAAAGTCAAAGCTCACTTCTTTTTAAAGCCTGTCACACAAAATTTATTGCCTTCCTCTCACCTCATTCATGGCAACCACACCCCAATGGAGCCTGTCAAGACACAGGGTGGTCACAGATCTGTTCCCTTAAGAAATGAAGCCCTCAGCTGGGCTATGATGGGCGGATAACAACAAGTTATAACCATTTATTTTAGCTCTGTTTGTTCAAAGGCCTTAAATTGCTCCACATCACATCTCACGTAGGGTCCCCACCTAGCACTGCACCTGGACAGCCCGTTCCCTGAGACCCGGACATTGTGTACCCCATCAAACCTCACCTGCTGTTTATGGCCAGGGAGAAGCAGGCTTACTTGATCAAGACACATAGCTGTAGCCAGTGCCACTTACTGAGCCTAAAGAGACCACCAGGATGAGGACACGTGCCATAAAAGCTTCCCAAGGTTAAGCTGTCCTCAGCAGGTTACGCAAGAGCAAAGATGGCCTGAAATAATAAGAACAGTGATTTTTCAGCCCTTACATAATCAACATCCTTTGGCCCTCCATCCAACTGAAGTAGAAAACTATTTCAGCTTTAGGAAGATCCCATGAAAGAACAGTGATGCTCCATTCAAATTGATTTGGGCATGAGACACATCATATGTTTCAGAAAGTAAGTGAGGAACCATAAACTAGGCAAAATGATAAACAGCAACTTGTCAAGATGGGGAGATGTGCCTGGTGGGGTTCATCAGAGATCACTGTTAGACACGTCTTCCATCACCTCTTCATTAATGAGCTGGAAAAAGAAGTAAAGAGCAAATAATAGAATTGGCAGACCACGCTATATTAGGAGGTGTTGCCATCACCAGGGAAGGACAGGAACATAAAACAAATTAGGAGACAGGTTAGAAATCAGGGTAGAAAATAAAGAACAGCAGAGAAAAACATCTGTCCAGACAGCTTTACAGGGGGGATCAAAACCATTTAAGCAACCAGAAATTCTGCTCTGCAAAGGGTTTTGGTATTTTAAATTTGTAGGTGCTATTAAACAAAACCCAAAACTGTCCCCAGAAGAAAGTGACTGCCCATGGTTCCATGTGTCAGACAATTACTTGCTGGAGGTTTTTTCTGCCTGAAAAGGAAACTCTCAAAAAGTCAGAAGCTCATAAACAATGGAGACCTAAAGATCTGTCCCCATGGACAACCCCACAGTCACCCCTTGGGAGTCCAGTCCCATTGCTCAGTATCCAAAAAAAGCCTGGGGATGGGTGGTTGATTTGACTTCATAGCCTCAGAGTATATCCAACTTTCACTCCCAGGCTTTTTTGCCCCCCTCAGCAGCCCTTTTTCCTTTAATATAAGTTATATAAACATTCAATTCCCAGAACTAGTGCTGTAAGAAAATATTCATTCTCATATGAGCCCCAAGCATCTCTCTCCAGTCAGCACCACAGGAAGCTCAAAGGAGCCAAGCAATGTATTCATGCACCTAGAAAAAATTCTCAAAAATTCTTAAACAGACTCTGCAACTGCATGCAAACCGCCCCCCCCCCCCAAAAAAAAAAAACAAAAAAACAAAAAACCAAAAAAACCCAAAGCACACTGCAGGAACAGGTCAATGAGCAGCTGATTGGAAATACTGGTTTTAAAGCCACACTTAAACTGTAACACCATGAAGTGCATTGATAGTTCACTCAGGTATCTCTTGAAATTCATCTGGATGTGGACACAATAGAAAGAACAAGATTCAAACATACAGATGCACACACAAACAGCCAACAGGAGTAGGAGGGCTGAAGAAATATATAGCTCTGGTATTCTAGTGTGTGTATATATATTTCTTTTCTTTTAAGTATATATGCAATATCAGATGGATATGGAGATGCTCAGAAATCTTGGAAGACGACATAATGAGCTCTCATTGTGAAAGATCACTCTACCCAGAATATTTTTCCCCTCATTCTTCCTTGCTTTTTCCTTGTGGATGAGAGAGACAGCACACTGGACTACAAATGAACACCCAGCCAGCGCTGGCCTTCTCCCAAATCTTAAATTGTTTATAGCCCATTCAATCTCCACTTACAGCCTTAGATCTGCTAATCGAATTGCATCTTCTTTCAATAGTTGGACTTCTTCCCTTTAAACACCATCTTATCTAATCTGCTCCATTTGCATTTTGTGAAGTCTGTATGTGGTAGAGGAACCTAGTAAATCAGATTTAATACAGTAAAGAGCTTTTATCTAAAAAAAGGTCAGTTGTTTTTTTTTTCTTTAAGCATACGTACGTATGCTTAAAGTAGGGATATGTAAAAATTGTTTTGAATCATGTTTTCTTCTTAAGATTTAGGGGAAAAAGAGATGCTAGATTGTGGCTGAGGTGGACTTTCTGTGTTTCTGCCACCATGTCTTCTTCCCTTCCTAACCCATGGAGTGGATATGCTGCTGCGACTTGTTTTGTCACTCAGGTAGTAGACTGCCTGGGATAGGCATGGTTTCTGTGATGACACATGGTCAGCTCTCAGCCAGAAGAGGGACCATAACTCAGTCAGGATCTCTAAAACAGGTTTATGAGACACAACAGTTGTTGGTGCTTTAAGAGCCGATGCTGCAGGTGGCTTCAGCCTTGAGCAAATAATTCCTGACCTTGAGTGAAAAATAAAACAAAGTGGAATAACAAGCAAGAATGTGTGTGAGACAAGATAAGGGATCATTATGTGCTGTAATTAGTAACCAGTAAGAAGTAAAAGAATGGCTTGTGAGCAGGTGGAATTATCCAATCATGTCAATTGTTTAGATCCATGTGTGAAAAGGGGTAATGAATCAAAAGTGAAAGAATGCCGTGTGCTTGGGGTGTGCTGGAGGAAAAAAGGATATATAAGCAGTGCAAAGCTTCAATAAAGTGCTGACGTCTGATGCCTGATGCCTTCATCCGCTGCAATTGGTGACCCCGACGTGATCTTGACGTGATCTCTACGTGACCTCAACATGATCCCAATGTGACCTCAACATGATCCCGACATGGGGATAGAGAACCACGGACCAGTGAGTGGCCAGCGGCGGAGTCCAGCTTGCGGAGAAGGCAGCGGACCATAGAGCTGCTCTGCTATATCAACGAGGGGAGGCAGCAGACCATAGAGCTGGTTAGACCCGATCTACACGAAGCAGGTGAGCAGCTGGGAACAAATTCCCTTCCTCCCCCCCCGCCAGTTATGGGTGCACAAATGTCAGCAGAGGAAAAATCTATATTAACTATTTTAATGCGTATTTTGAAGACAAGAGGACTTAAATATGATAAGAGAGCAGTTCGAAAGCTACTGATATGGTGCAGA
>NW_010312731.1:0-28063 GCF_000700745.2 Antrostomus carolinensis
CTACTCACCTAGTGGGTGAAGAGAAGGTGGTGAATGTAGGTTTTCTGAATTTTAGTAAGGCTTTTGATACTGCCCCTCGTAGCATCCTTCTGGACAAGCTGTCCAACTGTGGGATGAGCAGGTTCATGGTGAACTGGGTGAAGAACTGTCTGAAGTGCAGGGCTCAAAGGGTTGTAGCAAACGGGGCTACATCTGGCTGGTGACTGGTCACCAGCAGTGCTCCTCAGGGATCAATTCTAGGGCCAGTTCTGTTCAATATATTAATCAACGATCTGATTGTAGGAGTTGAATGCACCAGCACAAAGTTTGCTGATGATACCAAACTGAGAGATGCTGCTGACTCTCTTGAGGGACAAATTGCTTTGCAGAGGGATCTAGATAGACTGAAACATTGGACAATGATTAATTGGATGAAATTTAACAAGTTCAAATGCCAGATTCTGCACCTAGGACAGGGTAATGCTGTACAAGGCTGAGAGGCGACCTCATTGCCCTCTAGAGTTTCCTGAGGAGAGGAAGTGGAGAGGGAATCTCTTCTCCCTGAGATTCAGTGATAGGACATGCGGGAAAGGTACAGAGCTGTGCCAGGGGAGGGTTAGATTGGACATTAGGAAGAATTTCTTCATCGAGAGGGTTGTCAAACACTGGAACAGGCTTCCTAGAGAAGTGGTTGATGCCCCAAGCCTGTCAGTGTTTAAGAAGTATTTGGACAATGCCCTTAACAACATGCTTTTACTTTTGCTCAGCCCTGGGCTGGAAGGAATGTTGTTCCAATGTGAGGAATGGCTAAGGACTTGGGGCCTGTCTGGTTTGGGAAAAAGGAGGCTGAGGGGTGGCCTCATTGCTCTCTACAGGTTCCTGAGGAGGGGACGTGAAGCAGGAGGTGCTGAGCTCTTCTCCCTGGGATCCAGTGACAGGATGTGTGGGAAAGGTTCAAAGCTGCACCAGGGGAGGTTTAAACTGGACATTAGGAAGCATTTATTTACCAGGAAGGTGTTCAGACACTGGGACAGGCTTCCTAGAGAGGTGGTTGATGCCCCAAGCCTGTCAGCATTTAAGAGGTATTTGGACAATGCCCTTGACAACATGTTTTAACTTTTGGTCAGCCCTGAAGTGGTCAGGCAGTTGGACTAGATGATTGCTGTAGGTCCCTTCCAGCTGAGCTATTCCATTCCATTCCATTCCATTCCATTCCATTCCATTCCATTCTATTCTATTCTATTCTATTCTATTCTATTCTATCCTATCCTATCCTATCCTATTCTTTTATGCTATGCTATGCTATGCTATGCTATTGCCATCTGCAACACTGTACATCACCAACACCACACAGGAAAAGACACAGAGGGTCCACCAAGGAGACTGGACAACACTTAGAGCAGGCCTTCTGTCTACGTAGAGGCTGTTGGTTAGGAGTTTCCTTCCTGTCAGCTGCAGCTCAGCAAGGTGACGTGGTGCTTACTGAGATGTGAGGTGCTCACACAGCCCCGTATCACTGCTCCTGAGAGCAACAGTGAACACTTGAGAGCAGCAGCTTCAGCAGTTTTACTGGGGTCACGAAGCTCTGCTCTGAGCAACAGCACTTCATCCCAGGAGAATAGCCACAAAAAGTTTGAACATGGTTTCATGTTATTCATGAGCTGCACACAATGAGCGAATTTCCTCTGAGCATCCCTTACATTCCTACACAGGAGTCCTAAGGCTACCACTGACCTGGCCTTAAGACCACCTGAGCATTCACTCTTGTTTCTCAAATGCGTTTACAACCAAATACCTAGTTTCACTTCAGGATTGCTTTGGATGTTAATGTGCTCATTTTTATTCCTTTGGAACAAAGTATTTATAGTTTCATAGGTTTTGTTCTTTTCTAAACCTGCTATCTGTAAATGGATTAACTTTACTTTCAGCCCCAAGTGCTTCTGTGGAAACATTTCAAAGTGAATGAACTTTGGAAAAATAATTTTCTGGAGTGCTTCAAGAAAACTGAAAATCACATTAAGTGACTTTGAATTATTGCAATGTATTAAACAACTTAAATGCTTAAAGCTTGAATTTTTCAAGGTTCTTCTCAATGTTCAGAGAGAGAAATTATATAATGTAATACACCTTAATGCTTTCACTAGTTCTTTAGTCTCAAATCAAGAGCTTTAAATGATTACAATGCTATGCTTTATTCAGAAAAGGTGAAATTCATTCATCCTGTATAAATCCTAACTCATTAATCAGGGCACCAAATAGGAAAAGGAGGAAAGATAAACTGCACTGTTCAAAATAAGCAGACTATCAGAGTGATTCAGAGCACTTAAAGTTAGGCTCCTGTTCTGAATCATCCTCTAGAGAAGTCTCTTTTTCTACAATAACTTCAAGGGGAGATTAGGAGGCAAGTCTCCTTTGGCTGAAGCAAGCCATAGTGAATTAACCCTTTCAGTCATACCATCAGTTCCCTCACATCCCTTTTCCTGTGGATCCTCTGGCTATACAGCTTCACCATGGGGCTAATGGAAACAGAGGGCTTTTTACCAGTCAACCACATCTAGAGCCAATTGTCATTTTCCTGAATGTTGCAATCATCCTTGAAAAATGTAGAACACAATCAGAAAAAAAAACCAAAAACAAAACCAAAAAAGAAACCAAACAAAAAAAACCCCTTCCAAACAAAGGAAAAAGGGAGAAGAACTGAATAAACAACAAAAATATCAGTGCCAAAGGACATTGTTCTTTGTGGTCTGTGGCAGCACAACACACAAGATCTTTCCCTCATTCTTACTGCAATAAGTGATGAAGAAAAACCTGCCTGCAAATATTTATTCATATTTTAAATACATCAGTTTGACCATATTTACAGTCAGTATGTATCCACTTTATTTGATCATTCAAGCACCCACATTCCACTGAGCTGTATATTTAACAGTAAAATTCACAATTTGGACTGCTTGGTGTGCTACAGAAGCCATTCAATCAGAGAACAGAAATGACTTGACCACAAATTTGCAACTGTAAACATTTCTATCTAAGCGCTTGTAAATGATGTGCAGTACAAGAATAATTGCCAAATCAATTCAAAAGGAAAAACTGAATAAATTAATGGCTATGAATTATTCATTAATTTTACCTTCTCACGTAGTAAGTTCGTTATTTCTCTGTGTAACCAGTAAGTAGCTAATATGTCAGAGTGCATTTAAAATATTGATTAGTCATCTGGATACACTATTCAGAGCATTTAGTCAACATAAGATTTCAATAAATATTAAACTTGCATTTGGGGAAAATATAAGAAAACTTGAGTTTAGGGATAATGTATGCTTATTACAGAGTACAAGGAAAAAGTATTTGCAATTTATGCGAAATATCAAGAGAATTTTCCATAGCTATTGAGCTCAGGTGAGTGTAATAATAAAGTGATCCTGAATTAATTGGCTGGGAATCTTGTGGACTGAAAGAACTGAATTCCAGAGAAGAGATTTAATTCATCTTGGGAAGAGCAATCCAAAAGACCCTAAGAGTATTCCAACCAGCTACACTTTGTGTAGAAGCCATAATTTTCCCCAAAGGTCAGAGAAATCTCACATTTCTCTTGTAAGGAAGAAAAGCTACAAGACATATTTTTCATACCTTGGTGAGCCTGGGAAGCCAGAAATGGTGCAGAGGCAGGAAATGACAGTAGCTCCTGGGGAGGGTTTGCTATTCTACTGTGAGATGGGGCTCAAGGACTGACCAGGGATGTTGGCCCCAGCTGCTCTGCTTGGCTCACTTACCACCACAGGTAGGTTTGGGTTTCACCTCATAGCCCCCACATAGCATAACTTTGCCAACAGTCATGTGCCACAGTCCAGGCATAACGCCAGTGCTGGAACTGCCAGTGAGCTCAACACAACTCAAGAGCTACCACCGCTGCCATTGACTTTCCTTGGGGACTGCACATTAAGCTCTGTTTCTGACTTCAGGCAATGATTTAGAACAGACGTGTTGTAGGTCTATGTAATTTGTGCACTACTGGTAGGAAAAATATGTGCAATAGTCTCTCTGGGAGACATCTTTCTGGTCAGTAAGGTAAAAATACCAGGAAGGAGATTTAGAGTGATGGAGGTTTGTCAGCTAAGTCAGTCAGAAATGTTTTTAAAGCTTTGCATAGGCTGAGGCTGTTGATAATTATTTTATATTAGATTCTTTTATCCCTATTATTTCCACCTGTTTCCTCATGTGTTGTTTAGCTGTGAATGTGTTTGTATGAGAGAGGAAAAAAAGTAAAAAACATTGCCTCTTGCCTGTCACATTTAACTACAGCTGTAGAGAAGGTCCAGTCTCAGATCTTATCTTCAGAGACACCATTCTACAGTTAACCCATGCAGCAACTTCAAAAAGTAGATTGTTGATAACAGCTTCTGGTTTGTGAGACTAGATAGTCCAACCTTACAGATTACTTTATACTATGAGGAGGTGTGTACATCTGCTCTGCTTATAAACTTCAAGTATGTAGATATTTCCAGATAAGATTGACTTATCTGTACAAGCAAAACAGTGAGCAGAGTCTGCAACACAGAGGGTGTACGCGGATAGACAAGATACAGTAGTTACTAGATTTTGAATGCTACACTCAGCTAGCCTGCTTCTCCATGCTTTCCTTAATTTTGATGACGCATTCAGACTAACAAAGGAAACATTTTTTACTGTGTACAAATCTACAAGGAGTTTGAAGGCATACAGCAATACTGCAAGCAACAGAAATTAAAGGATCATAGAAATTAAAGGCTCTGGGGGTTTCAAGGATGTAATCTAGCCCAGCTCTCCTTTGATGAGTCAGGACTAAATAATCATAGGTTATACCTAAAAGAAGTTTGTGAAACTCCTAAAGGAAGAGGTCAGCATTGAGAGGGGACCCCAGACTCCTCAGTTAAACTCATTCCACTCCACTCTTTCATCATACAGGCTGTCCTGCCTCCACTGAAATCCACTTTAAATTTCCTTTTGTTGTAAAGCAAGCCCCTGTCCTTTCTCCATCAGTTGTGAACAACCACTGATCACCATCTCCTTTTGTGATGGTTCCTCACTGAAACCAAAACACAGTGCTTTCTAGATACTAAGAAGAAATTTGACCCTATCCTAACAAAATCCAGGACACCTTTAAAAAAAAGGTCTTCATAATTTAAAACTTCTCCTGCTCCCCCTTTGGTTTCTCTTCTCTAGACTGAACAACTCTAGTTCCTTCAGCCTTCTTCATAGGTCACGTTAGCTATCCCTGCCACCGGTCTTCTTGTTCTCCTCTCCACTTTTATTTACTTAAAGTAGTAGAATTCCAACTAGGTATACAGATCCATCACCAGCACCAGTTCAGGCAAATAATACACCAGCACATCTTAAATGTGGCATGGCTGTTGAGTTATCTGTGCATTCGTAACTGTCATGGGATTCATTGCTTTCAGTAGATTGTGGTGTTAATGTGAAAGGGCTTAAACCAAGCTCTGAGAAGTAAAATTAAAAGCTAAACTACTGGCAAATTTGTTCAATACACAGTACACAAGGAAGAAGCTTTTTCTGTTTAAGTGTGTATCAGCTAAAGACTTATGTACAGATAAGGAAAGCCCTGGGAAAGTAAGGAAGATGTCTGTATTCATTGTGCTTTAAGAAAAAAGAAAAATAAAGTCTATGTGCAAGATCATTCTTAGTTGGTCCACACTGCTGTTAATAAAGTGCAGAATTCAGATGAATTTAACATATAAATCACGTGTTCATCATCAATTTATATTAGTCATTTGGATAGATGCAGCCACAAAAAATTACCTTAGCCTGAGTGAATTTCCCTGGGCTTCTCTATAGACTGTGAGAGTCCTAGGAAGACTTCCCGAGATGTCCTCTGAACCACCATGCCTCTCTCTCCTGAACAACTAACTCTCATAGAGCAAGTTCAAGGAGTCAAGGAACTCCATACTACACATGGGCTTTGTGAGCTGTTACACTGGGCCTCTATCAACCAATTCAAAACAAATTTGGAGATAGCTTTAAGCTGACTGTTGTAAGCCAACCTACCTGGTTGAATGCCTCACTTTACTAAGAGCTAGCTATAATGAACGAGTTAGCTTTGTAAAATAAATGGAACAGCTACGTCATCAGACCTAAATGAGACATTTATTGCAGAATTACTGCTAAAGGACTTCTAAGAGTTCCAATTATTTAAAACTCAATTTCAGCCTGGGGTGACATTTCCATTTTTTGCAATACCATGTTGCTGACTAATATGTACTGGTTTTCCACTCTCATCCCTAAATCTTCCTCTGCCATAATGCTGCTTAGCAGATACAACCCACCTGGCATTTGTATTCCCCTTCCTAAATGTCACACTTCATACATTGAACATCCTTTTGTTTATTTACCCATTCATCTCTCTTTCTGAACAATTCTCTATTCATCTCTCTGTCTGACCAAGTTAATTTTGAACTCTGATCATGTCCTCCAGAAGATCTTGCAACAACACCAACTGAAGTGTCAAATTTTAAAAGCATCTCTTCCATCAGCCAATTTGTTTGTAAAAAAGAGATATTTTTGCACCTCATTTTACATCAGGATTAGCATTAGATACCTTCTAACTTGATAGCACTGACTCTCCTCTCTCCTTTGAGAATAATTTCTAGCCATTTGTGAAACTGGCTGACAGTCATTATCGTTTGGCATTCCCACGAGCAGACTAAAAAGCCATGGTCATATGGAGTGCAGACCAGTTCTATTTTTCATAATCTGGAGACCATTCAGGGCAGGAATGTGAGGAATCTCCTGACTGAACTTGATTTGTGAATGTGTTTTAGTTCACAAATCCCTAGTTTAAAAAATGGACCACATTCTGTCATCACTGACTCAGGGGAGAGCTCATTCACAGTAAGTGTGAGGAACGGTCAGAGCCAAATGTTTTGCATGTTTGCAAAAGGAAACAGAGAAAACATTCAGCTGTGTATTTGAAACCTTAAAAGCCCCACATAAACACAGAAACAAGACTTCAGGTTAACTGCAAGTCACTCTTAATGTATATTAATGACAAACAGTGCATGTAGCATCAGTGCAGACCCTTCACTGGGCTCTTCTAGTGGAGGACCATTTTATCCAGGTGTCCTTGTCAGAGGGAATGATCACAGTGCAGACTCCTCCCTCCTCATCTTCAGTCTATACAGCCAAGGGAGAGGCAAGAGCTCCAGATAAGCATTTGAAAAGCACAAATATTTGTTAAAGCTTTTTAAAGCTTTACTTTTGTTCAAGGGTGCAGTACAGTAAATCTCTGGAGTACTTCCTCATTTTGTTCAGGCTGAGCTTAGCAATACAGAGGTTCTGGAAACTTGCAGTTCCTGATGAATACCAGGAAGATTTTCAAGTTTCCTATCAGACATGTACTAATTTAATTCAGTCCATGCTTTGGGAAAGTTTCTATATACCAGGAGGAAGAGCTGTAGGTGTCACACACCAATTTTCCCACTGGCATGTCCAATGGGCTAACCCAGGCTCTTGCTGGTCCCACTGGGGCAATGCTTCATGTCCTCGATTGCATGGGGTGGCCATCCAGTTTGCTCACTCCACAGCTGTCAAAACTGAGAATATTTCTCCCTTGCTTTCCATGGTGTTGCTTCTGCACACCTGGCTGTACCCCCTGTACTACCATCACCTGCCTTCCTCTCTCCTTCCCCCTGAAGCATATACATGGAGATCCCTACCTATGTAATCTGCCTTCTCCCTATAGTCCCATCTTTTTGTTTTATTTTTTTCCCCAGATTTTCCAGGCTGCACACCCACAGAAAAGAGAAAATTATAAACAAAACCTAAATATCTTACCAAGAGTAAATTACTTCAAGAGAAAGATTTATTGAAGCAAGTGTTCCTCTGATTTATCACCCCTTTCCTTCATTCCTATTGCTCACTCCTACTACTAAAGCTATATAGAGCCAGGAATCTCTACAGAGAGAGCTTGACCTTTATATTTACCAATAAAGCATGTAGCAAGCTTTGGTGCAATATCATCAGATTTTGTTCAAATAGAATATCCTACCCTTACAGACACAACACAAGAACCCAAACCACAATGAAAGGGTTTGCTGCTGTAGATTGTTACTTAATAATGGGTGCATACATGCTGGAGACTGAGCCAAAACTGAGATTATTTGCCTAACCATTAATTTTTTAGAATTACTGGAAAGCAGTTTCAAAATCACTAAGAATCACAACATTGACTTGAAAAGGAATCAGAACAAGAGTCTTACTATCACCATGGATACAACTGGTGTGGACTCAGAATTTAAGTAAAAAACCTGGAATTTCATGTTTATACTGTTGGTCAGATTAGCTCATTTAATGTTAACAATACTTATAATATGTCCTACTTATAACAAAAAATGTAATCAAAATACAAGGAATACAATAATCATGTAAGCGTTCATCATCAGTTACTTAATTTTTATGCTCATGTACTGCCTGTGACATCAACACAATGCAACACAAGAGTGAAGTAAGCCAATACTGATTATTCACATGCAAGACAACCATGTGATCTTTTAAATATTTTGAGAGTAAATATTACTTTTCTGTTTTCCCATCAGTCCTGAATTCCCACCAAATCACCCTTCTGTGTTAACACAAACACTATTCATTGGCTTTATTATGACCCAGAATATAAAAATATTCGAACACTTTACTCCCAGAGATTTCTGCGAGCTCCAGGTACTTGAATGCCTTTAATAATGTGGACCCCTGAGTTCTGTTTACCATCAGTCATGAATCAAGAACTGCTCATGGATCAAAAACAGTGGAGTGTCGATGGGTATTTGGTCCTGTTCCAGCCTTTGCACTTCTCACGTCTCTGTTTGTCATTGTTCCTTCACTGCTGCCTTCAGAGCCTTGTGGAAGATCCCAGCTGCAAAAGTTGATGCAGCTACAGACACCCAGTACTAAATGCAGAGACCAGGCACAGCTGAAAGAGGGTCAGGAATGATTTTTCTCTGGTGCCTTCATGTCAACTTTATTTAAAATAGCATAAAAACCTCAGCTGTAGCAGACTGAACTAAATAAGCAATCAGCACAGCATCCTGGCTTGGACAGTAACCATATTCCTAAAGAAAGGTGTAAGAACAAGGTAGAGATGGTATGACTTTGACATACTCTCCCATTTTCCAGCAATTTCTTGAACTAAAAGCAATTTTTGCTTATAGTTCTTGACGAGGTCTTCTTCTGTGATGACCCTGAGTGCTTTCTAAGGGAGTGTCACAGTTCATCATGATGTGGAATCCAACTCCTTACAAAAAAAGTGGGCTTGCATGATGCTTCTACTTTCCCCATGTTGATGGCCCTCTCCATTCCAACATTATTTTTCATAACCAGATGTAAACAGGAACATTTAGTATTTATACAGTGCAAACATACATACTTCATAGAATCATAGAATGGCTTGGGTTGGAAGGGACCTTTAAAAATCATCTAGTCCAACCCCCTTCCAATCCTCTTTCAGGTACCTTTCAGTTTAGACACCTGAAATCAAGGGCTCAGTTCATCTACCCAGATGTGTTCGTACAACTGCTAGCAAATCTAGCCCAGAAGCCATGTTAGCTGTTTACTAGCTCAGTAAACTATCACAGATAAAAAGTCCTTCTCTGCTTCCTTTGCTCCCCATAAAATTTCACCTGGGACCCAAAAATAACCTTCTGGATAACAGAAATTGTTACATTGCCACAAAATGCTTCCATTTTAGTGAGTTAGTACTTCTGGCAAAAAACAAACCCAAACCTATTTAGTGAGGAATTTCAAAGTAGCTGTAATGAATGATTTAACTAGGCTCCCCAGGCCTTGATCATGGCTCAATATATGCGCTGATCTCTGCCTGAATGGCATTTGGCTTAGTTTTGTATCCCTGAAAAATAAACAGAAGGTTTGCCAGTGGCTTCAGTGGGAACAGATTGAGGCTATAAAGAAATCAAGACAATTTCCTTCTGGAAACCAGTAGCTTTCTGTTAATAGAGGAATCCAGAGGAAGAGAAAGCAGCCTGAGCTGTGGAAATATTTTGTTATCTCAAAACATCCAGGCTTTTGATATGGAGGACATACAATTAAAATGCAGAGACTGAAAAAAAACCTCTGAGTGCACATAGTAGTAGGCCTGGAAGCAGCTGCTGTGGGTCAGGAATAGGGAGAAAGGGAAATGGCAATAGGCACTGAGCCATAAAGGTCATCTCAGAGGTGGGTAAGAGTGGGCTGTGCTGTGTTCTCTGCCTGGTGCCCAGCAGGACCAGTGTCCAGCACCAGCTTGGTTCACACACATTGGCTGACGTGCGTTGTCTAGGGACAGCCTGATGAGGAAATGAGAAAAAAAAGGATATTTTTTAAAGTCTTTTGCATCTATCTTCAATGAAATAAGGAAGTGGGAAACACGCAGTATCCTGATGTATCAAATCCATGACTGATGGTATAGCTTTTTGCAAATTATTTCTAGCTTCATTTTACATTAAAAATACATTATGCCATTTCCTAAAAGATTTCACGAATGCTTCTAGTGCACTAGGAAGTGAGCAATTCTCTTTATCCTGACACAAAAAAGTCTCAGTTCCTCATTAACCTTTCTACGGGACGTGATCTCCTGGAGTTCTGCAGAAGAGACTGTGCTTTGCTGGGGGGTACTTGTTTCCTGTTACTTCATAGCTCTACAGGGAAATAACTGGTGGCTTCAAAGGAAAAGAAAGGAAGTAAAAATGCCAAGGGAACAACAGAAGCATCTCTATTATTTTTCTACACTATGTTATCTCTAGACTGCTGTGCAATTGCCTCATATTTAAAGAAACCTAAGGGGAAATCAAGCAGTTCACACACAGTCCAAAATGCTGTATTAGATTATATCTGAATCAGATGGTATTTAAAGATCATTATAGCTATAATATGATCACACACATGTGTGGGCATTCATATCATTTGTGCAGTAACACAGCTCTTTCACCACTGCATGTGATGGGGACCACGAGCTCATGAATGCATCCAGCGCAGGAACACAGCAAGGTGTCCTCACTATTGTATCACAGAGCTCCAGACAGGGCCACCTGGCCTCATCCCAAGGCAGATTTGTGTGGAGGCTGACCCTGAGCAACCTCCTTCCCCTCCCAGCTCCATCACCTTGCTCCCCATCTCAACACTTCAAGAGGCTGTGAGAAGAGTTCAGACCTGTCAAGTCCTCCAGTTCAGTCCGCACACAAAACAGCTAGATGCTGTCTCTCACTCACGCCTTGTCATCCCCTCAGTCTTCCTTCCTCTTCCTGAAGGTGTGCCTTCACAATCACCTACCAAGATCCATTTAGTATTCAACTACAAAGGAATCTCAGCTCACCTTCAGGACTTCTCTCTTCCTGCCAGGGTCACTATCTCACCAGGCTGCCAGGGGTCATATTTCTGAGTCCCAGGAGACATAAACACTCAGGCAGAGGTGGCCTCCGCATGCCACTACCAACCCAGTTGCTCTCCACTCACTCCCCAGCAGCTCGCAGTCACTTGGTTTCTTCCCTCCAGCATCCAAAGCCCAACAGGTGAAGCAACTGGGGCTAAACGAGCACTCGGGTAGCTTTATTTTGGCCCTTTTGTAAGCCAGTTTGGGAATTATTTGTGGAAAGGAATCATTTATGATTGACATATGAACAGTGGCTGTACTATATGTTGTTTCCCACGCCAATTACTGTCTGTAGACAGCTATACAAAGTGAGGGAGGTGACAGAGAATGTGCCGCTCAGCTTCTCCCCCTTGTCTGAGCTATACATCTAGGCAATTAGCCAGAGCATGTCACATGTCTTTAAGCTGCACACAAAGATATTTTACCTAATAACTTTCCGTGGAAAGTAAATAAACCAATTACATTAAAGCATCATGAGCAATCTTGCCATTAATGTGACTTCACATTTTTTCAGACATTCACCAAATATTTATAAAACATATTCCAGTGATTAAAAAACCCAACCGAAATGCAAGTGTACATGCTGTTTCCAAAAACTGCTTTGCCACTTTCTCACAGCCTTTTGAAAACAGTGTGCACAGAGGATGCACCTTGTTCTGTAGCTCTTACCCAAGGCAGGCTGCCAGGACACACCGCAGCCTGAGCAAGGAGCTGGCAGACAAATTACAACAGAATCCTACCCAAACATTTTAAACTCTATTCTTTATGGTTGTAGTTCATTCTTCCTATCTAGCTCCACTATTCTCATCTTTTATGGCAGGACTTTGTCATGTATTATGGATACCTTTTTACTGTCCACAGGCAAAGGTAGCAGTGGATAAACGTTTGATTTCCTCTCTAACCAATGGGTAGCTGCTGCCTAGGAAGTGATAAATGATAAAGCTGTAAGCAAAGTGTTATTGTATATTATGAGAAGAGTCATATATCAAAGCCAGGTTCTGAGATTTCCAGTTTGAGTGATTGACATGATTTTATGTTTTTCTTGATCATAAAAGGAACCTCAAAATCCTAAATCTTACCAAGCAGTTCACTTTCTTGACACCCTACTGCATTGTGTGATTTTTATATAAATAAAAACATAAAGCCTTGGTAAAAGATGATAGATGTTGTCCTGTAAAATCACACAGAGCACGTGGAGCCAACTTCCAGAAACTGAGAAATTAGAATATTTTCGAAAGGAAACTCTTGAGGGTTTTTTGACTGAACACACACATAAAAACATCCTGGTTGTTTTCTTAAATTGTTTTTGAAAAATGGAAATCCTTCCTGCTAACGGGCACAACCGAAAACGAACCGTTTGAGCTTAAAAGTTTTCTAAGCCTGCCAAGAACAGATCATAAAATGAAATAAAAGTAACTAATTAGTTTACTTGTCTCCTAAAACTAAACTAAGAAGAAAAGCCTTTAAAGAACACCGTTCAGAAATCCTGATATCAGAGACTACTGATAATCCTAGATTCTTTTGCAATGATTTATTCCATATTTTATTGCACAATTTATAAAGAGAATTGTGGCAATTGGAGTCCTTACAGTACTACCAGAGATTACAAGATTTTCTTATCAGACAACTCAGAATTGTGATGATTCACACCTTCATTATTTCTTGAAACACTCCAGCTTCCTCCACAAGTACTGCAAAGGTTTTGCATGACTACATCCCTTAAACCAAACAGGGCTCATGTCATTTTCCCACGGTGCTCAGAACAAGCTAGGGGTGAAAGAGTAACTCTTTTGAGCCAGTTCAACAACCGTCATTATTTTAAAATAAATTAAAAGGAGCCCGGTTATTTACGACTATGTGCTCATGTTTTATGCATGCCTTACCTTGGAGACATTTGATAGCCCCCTAGAACATTTTGTTAGCTGTAGTCTTCGATAATCATTTGTAAGAAGGTCACATTGACTTATTTGTACTCAAAAGGTGGAGATTTGAAGACACAGTATAATAACAGAACAAATGGAAAGACACTGGAAAATTGTTTTCACTGACAAGAGTTTCCATGCAAGCATAAAACCTGGGTCAGTGAGAGTCACTTCAGTTAAAAGTACATGCCAGTACTTCTCACTGCCAGGTTAAATTAAGGATACACCCAACCTTGTTGTGCAGGGTGGAAAAACAGAATGAGAATGAGACACCTGCAAGGAATTTCTTAAAATCAGTAAAATAGAGCTATCATACTTACAGAGAGTTTTGCTGGATGCCCCAATCAAACACTAGTACTGATCAGACTGTCTTTAGGTTCAGGTCTGCAAAAAAGACAGCAACTGAGACCTAAGTAGAAGGTAAACCCCTAAAACTCAGTGAAGAAGTCCAGGGAAGACTTCGCTGGTTTTCATACACTTTTCCGGTGTGTAAGAGACCTGAAGGGCTGTGCTTGAGAAGTAGCTGTACACAAACCTCTCACTCTTCATGCTTGTCCACAGCATCTCATATGAAGTTATGTTTTGGTTCTGTAACAGATCAGCATCTTCTCCACAAAAGTGGCTTTTATCAGGAACATCAGTGCTTCCTGGCTAAAACTGGGCCAGGGTACCCATTCAGGCTTATAAAGGATGATGAGGCGCCGTGTTACAAGTCCTAACTTAGGGACTGTGTGTTTTAACTGCACATTTCCCCCATTATTAACTTCAAATTATGCCCCCAAAGAAGTCAAGGAAGGACCACCTCTTCATTTTTGTAACATCTCCCATTAATAAATACTGAGAATAGAATAATTTGGCTACTGCCAGTCACATAGATGATGCCAAGTCTGATGCACAGACTCGGAGACTGCATGCTTTCTTCTGCATGTAGTCTTCAGATAGGAAAGATGAAAGCTCTCCCTCTCCATACAACACACACACGCGCTTCATTCAGGAGGTTGCAGTTGCATTTTGAACACAAAGTATACCTACTACACACAAACCAATGACCACTGGTACTTCTCCTGTTGTAATCTTCTCATTGAGTTGTGTGGCTTATGGAGGCTTGGAAGTGCTTTCTCCATAGGCTGTCATAGCACAAAACAAAACCACCACCTCTCTATCACCTTTTATGCTGAGGAGTCAAGGGGCCCTTCGGTGACTTCCCAATCTCCATTTAAAGGTTCTTTGTAACTGAGAGTTTCATGGGTCAAATATTTAATAGAATATGAGCCCTATCACTCATTTAGCTTTGTAGACGGTATATTGTGCTTGAGTCTCTCAGTCATTCATTCACTTGCATTACATCATAAAGGTATTTTTTAGAAATAAAACATGAATAGGGAGATATTTTTTTAAAAGCCTAGTGATTAGCTGGAGATTAGAATTCAATTGAACAGTTTAGTTAAATATGGGTTTGTGTATGTTGATACAGCTACCCATTGTCACAGCAGGTAAGAGATGTTTGGCAGTTTCCCAGCTTTGGTCTCCAGTGGGGGTTTGTAGCAATGCAAAAAAGCAGTGTCCCTCCTTTCAGTGAAATAAAATGTTTCTCAGAAAATGCATATTGAAATTTTGCCAGTTTTAAGAGAGAGAAACTTGCATGAAACTATTTTTGTTTGTTCCAAAGCTTTACATTTTTTTGATAGAAATGTCTGGTTTTAGTTGATTATTTGTATATAGTTGGAATTTGTTCCTCCTTCAAGCTAGCTCTAAGGAAACAATATTAGAAGAAGAAATAATTAGGGAAGCCAACAGTCAGCTGCTTTCTCTGAAGAATATTGGGCAGATTACAAACCTGCTACAAAATTTGGCACGCTATTTATGGGCAGGATATTTCCATGGAGAAATGACACTCTAGAGATCACGTTGAAGTTGTATGATGGTTTTTCCTACTAAAACTGAAGGACTGGAATAGCAGACAGACAAAAATGAACCAACTTCTGTGCTCTGTCCTTTTCACAATGGTAACTCTCATATTTCTCACATGAGGTATTTCTTTTTTCTGAGCAGTAGCAACATTAATAAATGGTACTCTGAATGAGAGAGATTTTTGAAATAATCTATTCCAGGTTAGCCTATCATTACCAATAAAATACCTGCGATTTGCACAAAATGTGTAATTTGAGAGCTTTTTTCTGCTACTGTAACTCTCCTGCTCTTTTAACTCTCACAAATACAAAAAAAAATGCTCTCAGAAATATTCCCAGAAGCCTTTCTGGACCTGAGCAGCTCTCGAGGCATTAATAAAAAGTCATGCTCAGCCATGCTATTACCAGTGTACAGTGAACACATCTAGCACATTAAACCTTGATTACACGGTAAAAAATAGAGAGTCAAACAAACTCTAACATCTCCTCCTCCATTAGGAAACTCCATAGTTACCATAAGTCCTGAAGCATGATAGTAGCAGTGCTGCTTGCTAAATGCAGGAAGGAGAGGCAAAAGACCCCACACAAGTTGTCTGTGTCACCCATGGAGCAATCAGTGCACAGTGCAGAAGGGCACTACGATGCAGGCATGGTGAACATTGAAGCACCCACCTAAGCAGACCATGCACACCAAGGGATGGCATGAAGGCATTTCTTCATGTTCTCTGTGACCTCCCTATGCCACAGTTCTGCTTTGCCCCTGGAAGTCTGACCTTGCACTTGAGAAACCAGGAGCAGAAAAGACACCTCAATGTCAATAATCCCAGATCAAACTCTAAAGACATGTGACGAAGGCAATGTGTGTCCACCTACACAGCTCTGCAGCACAGTGAAGCCACGTTTCCCAAAGATATGGATCACATGCCAGTGTAGTATTACAAAGACTGCACCAAGAGATCCTTTCTGCCAACATCTAAGCAACAGCAAGAAAGCACAACGATGCAGGTTCAACTCTGTGTCCTGCCAGAAACCTGACTTCACACACTTGTCTCCTCTATGACCTGACTAACCCAGCAAGCGACAGCCTCGTTATAAATATCCAAGAATCATGAGGTTGTCACTTTCCCACTGTCACAGCTAATTAACTTCTAGGAATAACTATGGGAACTATTTTATTTTGCCATCCCAAACATGGGCCTGGAGTGAATGTGTGTATCTGCCCTGCCCGAATTGGCTGAGAAAAAACACCCCTCTGCTAAACACCAGGGCAGATCACTGCCTGTGGGTATGTGCCATGTATTAAAGACTCTGTAATTGCCTAGAAGCAGCACCAAGATTTACACCAACATTTTCAATCACTTGCACATGGTAGCACTTGCAGACAGAGGAGAAAAAAAAGTGCTCATTTGTGTAAATCCCTCAAAAAGTATATGCATACCTCAAAAAAAAATGTGTATATGAACTGTCATTTCAGTTTAGAAAAATCTAGGCATAACCCTATAATTAGGAACAGCTAAATTGCCTGCTCTTTAGTCGACGGTACAAGGAGAAATATATTTCATTTAATAAACTGCTCTTAATGATTACTGTTTATTTGCTTTCTAAATTTCAAAGTAATCATATACTGCAAGTGCAAAGCACTGGCAAGGGGGTTTGCCTCACAAACGTAAATGACAAAAAAATCTCTTCAGTTTTCCAGTTTGAGGGTAGCTTTTCCCCAGCAGTCCTTTACCACTGACCTGTGAGCCTCCTGCCAGTTCCTGGTCAAAAAGAGGGACCTTGACTTACAGAGTGGAGGGCTGCCAAGAACATGAAACCAACACCTATATCTCGGGGACACCAGAAAGCTGTAAACTGGCTGTTTATAGAGTAGCAATTGTTTTACAGGAATTGTCCACTATACCTGCATCCTGTTCCTGTTCCAGGAGTTTACAATGGATCAATGTACCCAAAGTGTTTATACCCAGATCAATCTGCAGTAACACAGTTTAAAGACCTTTTCTTCCCCTCAGCTGGACTGCCCAAAGACAGCAGTCCTGTAAGGAATTTGTTCTCCCCTCTTGCTCATAAGGATCTCGTGCTCATTCTGCCCGTGCGCAAGCACTGGAGCTCAGAAAGGATAGCACAGGTAGGAATGGCAAGAGGGAAGCCATGTCACTCGTGATTTCCCTTTTGCAGTAGCTTTTGGAGCTACATGGTGACTTTCCAGACAGCTTTCCAGGAACTGCCAGCTGGAATGCCAACCCAGAAAAGCTGTACTTTGCATAGGGACATATGTGCATTCACCTCCATACACAAAGCCTCTGAACTCACTGTGGGAAAGGGTTTTCCAAACAGCAGGGTAAGTAATGTGTGGAAATTACCCTACTGCAAAATCCTCGCGAAGATCAGCCCCTTGAATTTTACCGCCGTAGCAGGGTGATCCCACTCACAGCTGGGACAAATGCTATTGCTTTCACCTCACTATCTGGTGGAAAAAACTATTTTAAATTCATAGACAGAAAAAAGTGACAGAGTTGAGAGGTTGAAGTTAGAGTGAGCCAAGAGTAGGAAATGCTGCACATTGTATCCTAGAAACAGCTTTCAGTTACTCAGTCCTTTTAAGTTATTCATTGTAGAAAGAAGGTTGGAAGAACTGGTGCAGATAAAGTAGATATCAGCTGAATTTTTGCCAAGCAGCCATTAATCCCCAAAATTTCAATGATATTTTCATTACAATTTAACAGTGGAGATATTCCCTGAACTGTACAAACACAATTGAGTTTGTGCTTCAGGAACATATTTATGTATAAAAAAAAAAATAGCTGGGCAGAAGGAGCTGCCTTGAGACATTCCCTCACCTACAGCCATAAAAAATAATGCCACTCAAATGATGGAGTTAAATTATGTGTTTTTTGTCTGTAGTTTACACCATGAAAACATATGTGTGAAAGACTGAAAACATTATGAACACAGGAAACATATTTTTACCCAGATGAGGACGGTTCTCTCCAAAGAAGAAACTTGATTTATTTCCTCATTATGACAGAGAATCTAGTCATGTTTTTAATGGTGCTATGAGAAAGAGTACTTTGCCTTGTAGAGTTAAACAAAGTTGAGTGAGAACTCAGTTGATTAAAAGCAGTCTTGGAATGACATACAGATGCTAGTTAAGAAGTAGTCATGTCTGAAAAAATATACAGCCTCTCCTTATAGAGCTTCTACCTTCCAAAACATATATCAAGCTTAAAATGGAGCAAAAGTTCCATATCCTTAATGAAATGTAAAGTGACAAGGAATTCACCTGTTTTCAGATGTCTCTCCTTTTTGAAACCCAGTCAAGATTTCTTTGGTGAGAGAAGTTAGCATATTTTGCAAGTTTATATCATGTTCAATGGGGGAAAAGTGATTTAAAATATTGTTCATTTGGGGTTTAGTTTTATCCAAGGCTGAACCTTCAAAGAGAAATTCCAGTATGTATGAGGAGAGGAAAATCTAACGGGGGAAAGGGGGAAGAATGTAGCTTGCAAATTCAGAATTATTCCATCAAAAATAACTAGATTGTCTTTCTCATAGCAGAAATTAGAAGTAACAGATGGTCTTGTTGCTGAATCAAAGGTGTAGAAGTCCTGAGATTCAATCTGTATTTTTGGCTCTGAAACAGGTTTCCTGTGCAAGATAGGGTAAAAATCAACATTTCAGTAATGGCCAGATTTTGCAAACTTAATCTGAAACACCTAAGACCTGATTTTTAGAAAAGCAGACTGGGAGCCCCAGTTTACCTTCAGTGGGAGGGACAAACGTAAATCCACTCTGAAAAAACAGCTTCTCCCTCTCAGATTGGATAACAAAAGCTGAAAATGTAAAAAATTAAAAGTGATGCTAAATCTGGAACTCTGACCAACAGTCTTTCTGAGCAGTAGTTTTCATATCTGTGAAACAGAGACATTCTTCTATTTATCCCCTTTCAATATTCCTGTATGTCCACAGGAAAACACAACCTCAGACAAGAGAAACAGAGCTGAGGTAACACCAGTAACAATACCTACAAGTAAGACACCTTTTAAATTTTCTATTATGTAAGCCTGCCTTCAATTAAATATCACCAACTTTGTTCACATGCACTGAAATTGCCTATTATGGTGCTGAATTACATTAAGATGAATTTGAATTTTATTTCTGTATGCAGATATATTTTTAGTTAGCTTATACATTTCACTTGAATCTGAAAATGGTAAATTGACTTCATTTTTTCTCCAACTTCAACATTAAAAAAAACCCTAAACCACTGAAAATGAAAACTCTCCAGTAACAATGTGCTTGACCAGAAATTAATAGTTCAGCAAAGATGTGAGTGAAAGCAGAGCTGATATTTATAACCCATGTGAAAATCCCCTCAGGTTCTTCTGTACAAGGCTCCAAGGTCCCAAGACACTCTGACACACACTCACAGCTGATGTGGCTGAGCAGGACTTCCCTGCTTATGATATCTTCCAACAAGCTGAGGATGCTGCGGCACCGGGCAGAGGAGTTGAGGTCAAAAGTAGGTCAATGCACAATGGCTGCCCCCATCCTGGTCCTTCAGCAAGATGGAGGACCAAAAGCAAAGCTGGCATGGAAAAGGAGCTAGGAAGAGGCTTAGTGACAAGACAGGAGCAATGGGCTGAAACAAAGCAGCCCAAACTGCAGTGATTCTGTGATTGGAGAAATTGAGACATTCGATGATGACAAAAGGGTTATGAGGAAGGCAGCAAGTGGCACAAGAAGAGGTGCAAAATGGACCAGCTTAGGAAAGATTGGACTAGGAAGAAAGTAAAAACCTAGACTGAAACCTGGTATTTCTTCATTGTCATCATCATCAGACTGTGTGATGGTTTGGGTGGATTCACCCTTTTTGCTTGCAGCCAAACACAGCCTGCTCTATCACCCTCCCACTCCCTCACCCAGGGAGTAGAGGAAAGAATTGGAAAGAAAAGGGCAAGATAACTCACTGGTTGAGATAAAAACTATTTACTAATTAAAATAAAATGATAATGATAATAACAGTGATAACAGACTATACAGATGAGTGATACACAGTGCTCACCGCCCGCTGACCGATGCCCAGCGTGTGCCAGCTAACGATCCTGGATCCGAGACAGTCCCAGAACTGAAACCCTGGAAGAGCGAGCCCGAGCGATCCCCGAGAGAATACCCCTGTCTTCCGGTCAACCCTGGTTAATGTACTGACATGACAGGATATGATATGGAATATTTCATTGGCACATCCAAATGCCAGTTTGGGGTTTGCTATTCACTGCGCTTCCCCCCTCCCAGTCCTAATGCAGCTGTGAAGCAGCCAAACATGGTGGCCTTGAGCTCCAGCAGCAACTAATAACATTAAGTACTGTTATCAATGTTCTTCTCATAATAAGTCTGAACTGAAACACTGAAACTAAAATACAGCTATTCTATTACTAAAAAGAAAATTAACTCTATCGTAGCAAAACCAGGACAGACTGTGAAGCACAACGATAAAACATGGGCTTCTCCATCACGTTCCCAAATAACCTAATGGCTCATCACTCTGTTATCCTAATTGGTAAAGATCTCTGCTTTACATCTAAATTTTAAAGCTGTTAATGGAACACAAAGGCATAAATTTCATTTCAGATTATGTATTGTGTTTTATCATTTTGCTGCATTTTAAAACTGAGCATTTTTTAGAAAAAAATTGTTGTGAAATTAAGTGCTGTAAGAATTTAGTCTGTGCTAGGATTAAAGGTTCTTGTGCATATTTAATCTAACATCCTCAAATGTGTGTTTTGACGGCTCTCTTCATCCTTTATGTATCTGAAAGTTGCCTGATCTCACACTACCATTTATATTGACTGAAAATATATTTTTTCAAATTCATATGTTTTTTCTGCTTTTTCTAGTGTGAAGATTTTGCATAAAAGTTGTCATATAATATTCTGAGGAAGTATTTGATGCAAATGAGCTGCTTCTGCTGGACTTCTTCATTTTAAAAAAAATTTCAAGCATCTTTGTATTTTTGCTGAATTCCAAAGCAAAAATAAAAGCGTAGAACAAAATCTCCATTTTTATTTTTGCAGCTATATGAAAATGAATTTTCTTTTTATCAGTGCAATTATTTGGAAACAATACTCTTTGCAAGACAAGTCAAAAAGTACAAGATAAATAAATGGAAAATAAAAGTACAGTCTCCTATCTCTTTATGATACTTTGTTAGCTTGTCAAAGAGAGAAGCTGAGTATTTGCTGCCCTCAGGTGGTGCTCTATTTCTTCTTTCTACAGGCATTCACAACGCTGCTTCATCCTTTTTATAGCCTAAGTTGAGGGGGTTTTTTGAAAGAAAATTGAAATCTTGGAGCAAACAGAATTCATAAGTTTTTAAAAATATATATATTTTCTCTTTAAATACTAAAGAGATATTTGATAAGCCTGATTTTGGATATGCTTCCTCTCTGCTCTACAGCATTGTAGAAAAGAAGGATGCTGACATATACAACCACACAAAATGTGGGCTCCAAAAACCTACATATTGCTGATTACTCTTTTGTGGTTTTGAGTTTTGGGCTATGCAAAACAAACCAAGAAATATGGTCTGAGAAAAATGTTTTTGCTTAAAGCAACCATTTCTAAATTGTAATGGGGAAAACTCAAGTTTGCTACATCTTTATAGAAGATCATGTTGAATTACTGATGATGGGCTAAAAACATCAGGGAAAATGGGATTCCTATCACACTTCAAAGGTGGAGCATAACTGATTTAGGAGCTAATCCAGTGCAGCTCAAAGACAGCTGGATCAGATTCTAACTCAGCTGAAAAGAGCCATAAAAATTGCATTTTCAGACTGTGTTACATGAGAAAATATAATCTTTCCAAATGTACTCCAAACAGAAACCTTCTGTAGCAATTCAAATACCTTATTACCATCTTCACCTGTTATTCCAAACCAGCACAAATTCCTGTTGCGTGAAGAGTGATGAAGAGCTCCCTGTATTGGAGATTGTTTCATTCACCCTCTGCATCCAGGAGTGGTAAGAAATTGCAGAACTACTCTTTTGCATCAGACTATTAATATGTGTCATCGGACCATTCAGAGGCCGTGAGTGCCAGGTCCCATGGTGGCATGTCATACAGATATAAAGTAAACAGATGGTGCCTCAGGGATAATACACAGTCTTGGTTACAAGAAAATGTGACAATCAGACAAAAAGCAAAATCGAGGAATAGGAGCCGGACAAAATGAATGAGAAGAGCAAGTCCTGCACAGTTCCCCATCTCTTTATGTAATAAAAAACATCTGCATATTAACATGAAATAACAGCTCTGGATGCATTTATGTTTTCCTCTCTCTCCAATTTTATCCTAATGTCCCTGTCCCTCTCTGACATATGCTGCAATCCTATTGTGAAACCAGTCATTTTCTGAAATGTCTGAAAATAGCAGGTGGGCATGACATGAAATGATGACTAAACACCCATCATTTGGGACTGACTCCAAAGGAGATGTAAATTGCACATTAAAAAAAAAAAAAAAATTTAAAAAAGAGGAAAAGGACAGTAAACAATGCAGTCTTTTCTATTTACTTTTAAGATCACACATACCCTGAACTAGGATAACTGCATCCTTCTGGACCCTCTCCTGGGCAACCCCTGCTCCTGCCCCCCGCTGCTGCTGGCAGCCTGGCTGGTGCCAAGGCAATGCCAAGGAGGTGCCTCTGCTGCTCTGGGGAACCAGCGTGAGATGTGGAGCCTGGCATAACCATCACAATACGCAGACCAAAATGGGGTTTTTGGTGTAAACTGTGCTGCTGGTTCTGCAAGCTGAGAAGCTCAGCCTCGGCTGCCCTCTCACCTGACTTACCCCCTCCAAGCCTGGATTTAACCCTGATGTTTGGTTTGTCTGCTTTTTATAGAGCTCCCTTTCCTTGCGTTTATGAACCACACCATCTTCTGGACTTATTTCTGAAGCCATGCAAGAATACACATCTGGTCACACAACACGCTTGTCTTCACCATTGGCAAAGTCAGAGTTGCAGTGATTACACCTTGGGTTTGCTCAGTAATGTTAGCAACTGCCTCTCTCACATTTCTTCAGGCCACTACATCTGCATTTTAGAAAACCCTCAGGTGAGCGTTCCCTCTCCCTGTAAGTGTGTGAGCACAGTGAGTAGCAGCAACACACGCTTCTCTCTGCAAACACCCTCTTCAGTTGAGGGCTGTTGAGGACACAAGGCAAACCTATTCCCAGGCCATTTCCCACAGAAGATTTATTTTGATTCTGATCAGCTGTGTCTTGCCACACAGTCTACCTGTGGCATCCACACTGGGCAGGACACCAGCAATGTTTTAAGAGCCCTTACCAAGGGGCAGTAATGAAGGCGAGGGTTCAGTCTATGCCAGGCAGAAAAGCCACAGAAATCTTGTATTTCCTGCACCCTGTCGGGATCCAGCAGCACTTGCAGAGAAGCCACCTTGGAGCTCAGGCCAGCCACTCTGGGGACTTCTCAGCACAGTCATTAGAACATGCCGAGGGCAGATATCTGGACCATTTTTCTCAGGGTTGACCGCACTGGAGATCTGTGATGCAGTGGTCTTATAGGGCCTTGATGTGTCATCATGAGCTGCCAGAAACAAGCTTTCCTCATCATGTTCAACAAGCGCAGGCAAACGATCAGACAGAAATGGACATGACAAAGGAGCGCAATGCCTAGAAATACATCTGAGGTTTGCAAATGGGAAAGTAGCAAAGCAGAGCCCATCTCAGGCCTCAGCCAGCCTTTAAAAAAAAAACCAACCAAAAAAACCCCACAGAAAACCTCCCACAAAAAAACAAACCAAAAACCAAACACAAACAATAACAACAAAAACCGCACAGCAAGGAACTTTCTTTGTGACATTAGCACCTGCTCAGTGATGAAGTTGCTGGAAGTGTCATTTACCAAAGATTTCATTTGTCTGAGAAGCAGTATGTACAACATGGTTGCAACAGGAGAAACTATTGTTTTGTGCACAGAAAAAACTTTGGGGCATTTCATGAAGCAATCAAGTAGGAAAGCCAAAAATTTTAACAGAATGCCTATAATTCCCATAATTTTATGAAAGCATCCAAACATTTATTCTAAATAAAACACAAATATCTAATCAGATTGACAAATAGTCTATCTTTTAACTCCAATACATTATGTTCCTGTGACAGATTTTAAGATTATAAAACTTGTCAAGTGACATAGTCCTTATCTTTGTCACACCACACCTGGTTTTCTGTACTAGCAGATGTCATGCAAGTATCAAAAGATATGCATGAGGAAAAGAACCCAATCTAAAATGCCATCAGTGGAAAGATTAGCATAGTTAAGTCTTCTGACTTGGAAAAAAGGTAAACTATCTCCAGATATTCTTTCTTGCAAGGAAGCCCTCAGGATTTGCAATGTGTAAGGACAGTGCTCATGGATATATCTGTATCTCCCTACTCTGTGTCTGACCCCAAAAAATCTTCATTCAAAGAGAGGAGTAATCATAAAGTTCTTTGTTTTGTTTTAGTTACTTGACCAGTAAGTGAAAAATAGTGAGTCTAATTGTAGATTAAGAAGGACATAGGGATTGCCTACTGGTGCTATCACCTGTCAGTCCAGGACAAGAAACTGAATACATAGGGAAATCACAATTTGCTATGGAGGAACATTTTTCTTCCCAAATCTTTCAGTTCCTAGTTCAGGCATTGGCAATGCTGTTACCCTGGAAATCTTCACACTGTAGTCAGCGTTGCATGACATTGTTTTGTATTCCTGCTCCTTTTTTTTTACCATCACCCCCACCATTAGTTTATTCCAATGTAATTTCAGCCTTTCTTCTGCTTTAGAGAGGAACCAGCTACAGTAAACAGTAAGTAAGGACCCAACTCATCAGGACCCTTTAATTTTTCCTGCTATATTGTAAAACTATAAAACCCTAAAGGGAAAAGTTTGCTGGAAGAGGCCAAGAAATCAGTGTGCATGCATGCAAATTGAGAGCTAACAGTACCTGCAACGTCTCTGTAAATAATTCCACTGGCAAGGAGTGAGTAGTTTCAGAGACTATGGCTTTTTCATTATTCACTAATGAATATATAAGAAACACAGTTCCAATGGTCAGCTGGGCAGAACATATACCAGGACAGAATTTATGATTAAACAGGCAAACAAAGCAGCATTCACATTTTCAAGCCTACAAATCTGCACAAGCACTGAAGCAAGAGTAACAACAATGAAGTCCATAAACAAAGCTATTGATAGGGAGCAGGGCAGAGAAAGAAAGATGGAGCTTTTGCTGTCTTGTTGGGAAAAAAGAACATAAAAGACACATGTTCGTGTCGGGAGATAACATAAAGCCAACTGTGAACTGCGGTGGCTCCTGTGACAGAATATGGCTGTGAAGAAGTCTTGAACTAGAAGTTAAGCAGCAAAACATGAGTTGCATACTTATGTTATTGATCCAAGAAATCACGCACCAACACTTAACTTAGAAATATTAAAGGTTCCCTAATTAAGGAAAGCCACATTTGTGGCTCACTTTTTTCAGCCAGCTGGAGAGGTTCTAATTTGCAGGCAGATCCAACCCAAGTGAAAGGCACACAGACAGCAAGAGGAGCTGAACTGCTGCAAGTAAAAAGCATGCTATGCACAGACGTTTGCACAGAACAAGGTAAAGGACCAGCAGCTGGCTGAGAATGGAGGTGTCACAGTCCAAAGCACCATCTACACAAAGTAATACAAAAAGCAAGGTTAAAAATCCCCTGCCAATGAGCAACAGGGAGAAGGAGCCTAAACGACCTCCTCTGGTCAGAGGATGCAGACGCAAGCATAAAGCCACGGAACCGACTGTAACCTACTGGAAGGATTTCTTAACTCAACTGCTCCTAGGCTGTGGCTCCTTCTTTGGGATATCTGGAGCAATCCAGCTCTGGGACTTCAATGCCAGGATTTTGTCCTTCAGCAGCATCCACCCCAGGTGTAACCAATGGCCAGGATCCAGCAGCCCCAGACACAAGCACCTTCCTACAGCAAAGGAGGACACTACACAACACTGGAAAACCTATGTCCAACTATCAGATCAGCAAGCACACGGTGGAAAATGTATCAGATGAGTCTGTAGCAAGACACAGGATACAGCAGGCAGCCACAGCAACAGGGTTAGAAGTAAAGACAACAGGAAGTGGAAAACACCAAGCTCAAGCATGTAGACAGGCAGTCTCTGTGGAAAGTGCCAAAGCCAGGGAAAAGCACCCCAGCTGCTTTGGATTGGAAGCATCAAAAGAAGCAAGATGCATCAGCAACATGAAAGCTCTACAGAATGTGTGCCCTCAAATGAAAGGGCAGTCAGTTCGCCCACCAGAAAGAAGAGGACAAGCAATCAAAACACTCTATGGTGGAAAGTGTAGGAAGACTTAAAAGCCACTAACTAGGGCAGAGTGAAAGTCCATGTTCCCCAAGTCAAGTCTGTGCCCAGATACCAGGTAAACAGGAGCAAAGAGAAGCCCAGAGCACAGTAGAAAACAGAAAAGTGATCTGGGGTGTACAGTTCTACTTTATTCCTTGTCTTCATTTAAATGTTTAATCTTACTATTAAATAGTTTAATTATGGAAAACAACAGTGTTTCTGGATAAGACACTGAATGAGAACTATGGTTCAATTTCTAATCTTTTCAACTGTCTTGAGACATGACTTTGACAAATGTTTGTCTTCGCTGCACCATGATTTCACCTCCTAAATTCTATTCTTGCATACTTAGATAAATTTCCTGTTAAGCTTTCCCTTACTGTGAGTTTTTATAGTGCCTAGCACAGTGGGTCTTTGACCTTAACTTAGACCTCTAAGTACTACTTAATTTTAAAATGGTCACTTACATATTTTACAATTCCTGAATGCATCCACCTCTGCAGATGGAGCCTCATACTCATGTAGAAAAAGTAGACCATTTTACCAAAGAAAGATTATTTGTAAAACAGACAGAACCAGTCAGCTGATGTGGCAGATCACCACAATACGAGGTCTATCACAATTACATACATTAAAATAGTGATTACAGATTTAGGAAAGAAACCAGAAGCAGATGCCTTATTCTGTTTCAACCACTGTGAAGCTAATGAGCCCAGGCAATGCAAAACGTGTTTGATTAAAGGTTAGTTTGTTATTAGTACTCAGTTGTTTCCAGAATTGTTAATTTGTTCATGGCAATAATATAACCTATGTATTTTAGACTGTACATGAAGATTTCCACGTATACAAAGTGATCCACAAATTCTGTTTTGACTGCAGAACGGAAACTGTTGATTTTAACTGGCGAAAGAGAATGAGCAAAGCCGCGTTCCTGCTGGGCCAGGGGAACCTCTGGAGATGCCCGGAAGCCCTTTTCAGACTATGTACAAAGCCAACAGTACATGGAGCGAGGTGGTTGACAGCACATCTCTGCCACACATCGTGGGAGCATGCACAGACCCTCAGCCTGGCAACCTGTGCACAACACATGGGACAGGCACCAGCAGATCTATCTCCCCATGGTACTGGCCCTGGTCCTACTGGTCCTGCTGAGGTCCCTGGGGCAGTGCCAAGCTGACACTGCAGCGAGGGTGCGATTCGCTGTCTGTGCTGCAGGTTTGGTTGCATGGTGTATGGACATGTATTCAGCCTCTGAACCTGCACTGCTGCCTTGAGCCTTGCCAGTGGCTGTTGTTGTTGTAGGTTGCAGTGGCTTTTCCATGGCTTTCTGCACGAGTCAGACCCCAAAATGCCTTTTTTTTGAAACAGGGACCTAATCACTGTAAAGTAAATTGCTTTTAAATCCTAAGTTTGCATATGTGAATCTCGGCCCA
>NW_010312732.1:0-20168 GCF_000700745.2 Antrostomus carolinensis
ATCAATGGATCGCAGATATCGGTTAAGATCACGTGGTATTACTGATAGTTTCTATTTCAGGTCTCAGTTGAAAATAACATAAGAACTATCTATTTCACAGCATTTACACATCAAAATGAAACTTAAAAATTAATGAAACTTTTTATAAATAAGAGAAAAGGATATTTGGATCAAGTTCAATTTGAAGTTTGAAGGGTGAGAGTAAGGAGGATTTATTCTATCCAGACAAATTGGTTTGGTCACCCTCAGCTATAAACTGTACAAAATTCACAATATCATGTAGCTGGTTCTTGTATAAATAGATTGTACATTTACAAAGAGAAGGATTAAAACCATCTTTCTTAATTATATCCTATAATTCATAGCAGGATAACCTTGTAAAAGATCAAACCATAATGGGGGCAGAAAGGGCTTAGTGTACAGCACTGAAGAATAGCAAGAGTTTGCCCTTTCCAATATACAGTCTGCAAAGAGTCATGCAGGACATGAGCATTTAGAAACTCAGAGACGAGATGAGAAAGGGGACATTACTGTTGCAGGGCCTGAAGCTGTAAATGTTTATTCATGTAGCAATCAATTCTAGCTAGCTACCTCTGATGCAGACACACATACATATATGACCTCTCTGTGTCAGAACAGATCTCAATAATTTATGTACTTCTCTACACAACATCTTTATGAAGTAGGGTTTTTTTTTGCTTTTTTTTCTTCTGCTCTTCTGAGTAAGGGGCTGAAGTGAGAGGAGATTACGGTTGAAATGTTTGCCAGTATCAGAAACGGATATATGTCCCCGAGACAAAGAAAGGAACTCAAAATTCTCCAGCAGTGGCTTACTTCTAGAATCTGGGGTTTTATAATTTGGGTGGTTTATAAACAATGTAGCATAAAATAGACTTAAGCTGACTCTTTTGTCTTTTTGCTGCCTCCAGGTTTGTTTTCTTAACTGCAGTAAGAGTGGACCAGATACTCTACACCATAATTGACTTGACTATATAATGTGGTGTTTAATGAACTCTCCAGAGTGGATGATATACATTTTTATTGCTTTTGGCTAAGGACCCCATACTCTGTGCGTGTTCATTGGCCAAAAGGTCAGCATGCACAAGTTGTGTCATTGCCACCTCCAAAAAATTACCTGTCTGCAAACTAGTAATCCCACTGTCTTTAATGCCTGTACCCCCCTCTTCATGCAGCAGTACAAGTTTGATCCAGATCGGGTGAGTGCACATAACCTATCTGTTTCAACTTGGAGTAGACAAGGAATAAATTTATATTTTTAGGCTAGTTCTATACCAACTGTAGAAGATCACAGATCTGGCCTGAAGTTAGAATTGTAGTCAACAGTTCATCTAGCATAAGGCTTAAGAGTTCAAAGTCAATCCATCAACACTCTTTGAGTAGGATTTAGCAGAAGTCTTTATTGGTCTGTGTGGTGCTTTGTGTTGACTAGCTGTGGACTTTTATCTTGTGGTAGGAAACAGACCACATTAACGCACCAGGTTCTCCATCAACCATCTTCTACCAGGAGATAATCCAGTCTTCTGATCTTTTACAGATTGCTGATGTGAAGTATTAATTCAGACATTTTTCACCTTAGAGAGAGAGAACAGTTAAGGTACATTCTTAGACTTAGTTTTACCTGCTAACTACCTCTGCTCTACTGCCTGCTCAACACACAGGCTTTGTAAATTGCTACATGTCAGTCCTTGAGTTGGTAGTCTTACAGATCTGACACTTGGCTTACGAATCACTTTGCTGGAAAGAGGCATGAGATTTATCAAATACAGCCCAGTGCTGAAGCTGGAGTATCCAATGGGTTCACTTTGTGTCTTGCCTTCAGCAACTTTCATGAAGTAACACAGGAAGACTGAAAAGAAACAGAGATTTGTCCCTGTTTCTTATCCCCAAAAAGTATGTAGTCTGAAACAACTAACATTGAAAATATTCCCTAAAAGCAGAGAATAAGGCAACCTTCGCTTGACTTTTTCCCCCCTCAATTTGATAGGAAATATTTCATTTATCTAATTTTTTATCTATTTGTTTATTTTCTGTCCCCTGCAACTTCTATAGCATCTGAGTGTATCTCAGTTTTGTGTCTCAACTTCTTCACTTTTTGTTTTTATTTTGCTAACTGGTGACAAAGATTCAAACCCAATGTAATTTTCTTGTGATTTTATTGCTCCAGAGTAGAGCAGAGGAAAGGACTCCAGCTGTATATATACAGTGTTTAACACTTAAAAATTCAGTTTCCAGAACCTGTCTGCAGGTGAGGTAATAATGCCAAGAGAGTGAAGAAAGATGGTTACAATCAGTTGTCTCAGAGTGAATTTTCAGCTGTAAGCTCATCTACACAGCTTTGAGAAAAAAAACTGACCACATACTAACAAGGTAATGTACTACTGTCCAGGTTCTTTCCTGTGAGGGTCCACTAGCTGCAAAACATTGAAGGTGTAATGTACCATCAAAGTAATCTACAGGTAAGGGACAGATCACAGAATCACATAATCAGAGAATGGTAGGGGTTGGAAGGGACTTCTAGAGAATGTCTAGTCTAACCCCCCTGCCAAAGAAGGTACATCTAAAGCAGGTTGCACATGATTGCATCAACAAAATTGGGTTTTGGATATCACCAGAGAAGGAGATTCCAGAACCTCTCTGGGCAGCCTATTCCAGTGTTCTGTCATCCTCAAAATAAATAAATGTTTCTTCATCTTTAGATTGATCTTCCCATGTTCCAGTTTGCACTCATTGCCCCTTGTCCTGTTGCTGAGTATAACTGAAAAGAGTCTGGCCCCATCCTCTTGACACCCACCCTTTAGGTATTTATAAGCATTGATAAGGTCCTCTCTTAGTCTTCCCTTCTCCAGGCTACACAGACCAAGGTCTCAGTCTTTCCCCATAAGAGAGATGCTCCAGCCCCTTAAACATCTTTGTAGCCCTCCATTGGACTCTACAGAAGTTCCTTATCTCTCTTGAACTGAGGGGCCCAGAACTGGACACAGTACTCCAGATGTGGCCTCACTAGGGCACAGTAGAGAAATAGGATAACTTCCCTTGACCTGCTGGTCACACTCTTCTAGATGTACCACAGCATACCATTGTCCTTCTTGGCCACAAGAGCCCATTGCTGGCTCATGGTTAACCCGCTGTCCACTAGGACTCTCCCCCGCAGAGCTGCTTTCCATCAGGTCAACCCCCAGCCTCTACTGGTGCCTAGGGTTATCCCTCTGCAGGTGCAGGACTCTACACTTGTCTTTGTTGAACTTCATTATGTTCATCTCTGCCCAGCTCTCCAGCTTCAGCTCTGCCAAGCTCTCCAGCCTGTCCAGGTCTGGCTGAATGGCAGTACAGCCTTCCAATTTATTAGCCCCTCCTCCCAGTTTTGTAACATCAGCAAACTGGCTGAGGGTACACTCTGTCCCTTCATCCAGGTCATTGATGAATATGTTGAACAAAACTGGATCCAGTACCAACCCCTGGAGGAAACCATGAGCTACAGGCTTCCAACTAGACTGTGCAACACTGATCACAACCTTCTGAGCTCTGCTGTTCAACCAGCTCTCAATCCACCTCACTGTCCACTCACCCAACTCACCCTTCTTGACCTTACCTATGAGGACGTTACAGGAGACAGTGTCAAAGCCTTGCTGAAGTTGAGGTAAATCATTTAGCATCCCAAGTTATCAGCACTGATCCCATGTTTGTGGTAGGAAAACAGTTTCATAATCCCAGCTCTGCAGCCATTCATGCTGGGATCTCTTTTCTCTTGGAATGCTAAACTTCAGCTTTACTGTTTATGAATAAATTAATATAATAACTTTTTTGCAGTAACAATGGCTCTCTAGCTTGCTTAACTTCTTAACAGCTCCAATATTCTCACCTCAATGTATTTCTAGAGAAAGACTATACCTTTATGCAGTTGTTATTTTCCTAGGTTAAATGAGATGAACTGTCTTACTCCTCTCTCAAAGAATGAATTCTTTACTCCCAAATCATTGTTCTAGTCCAATCTCAACTTATTTTTCCTAACACATTTTTCAAACCAGAATTGAGGACACAGCTTGAAGTTATCAATTTTCTTGTAAAATTGTAGTTATGTTTCCTTTGAATAGAATTAATAATATTACTGTTTTTATTGTCATTATTAACACCTCACATTGGTGATCAACAACTTCTGATTGGCTTATACACACAGTGTATATCCTCATGTTTCTTCCTTCTTCTGTTACTCCCAGTTCAAGAAATTTGAACATACAGCACAAATTAAATGTTTTATTTCTCAGAAAAAGACACTGTACTTTTCTTAATATACTTCTTTCTAATTCTATTACTTAATTCCTCAGTCTGCTCCTTTTCTGCAGTACCCTGATTCCCCTCTGTGTTGACAAATATCTGGCTTTGTGTCACCAGCAGGCTGAAATAGCATACTCCTGTCTCCAAGTAATGAAAAGGGAATAGTGGTTCTAGCCTGTCTGGTCAAGAATGCTGTTCCACTTCCCTAATAATTCACTAGCCAGCTCCTTAGGCATTTATAGTTCCTCAGCTAACTCCTCAACTAATCTCCATCCCCTCTAGTTTCAATAATAATTTCTAGCATGGACCACATTAAAAGTTTTCTTGGACTCCAGGCAGATTAGATCTATTAAATTTCACTTGTCTAGAAAATCAGTTATCTTATCATGGAATGGTGTCAGTTCAGCTTGGCAATATATCTTTGGTAAACTCACCTATTTTATCTTTCTTATATCTTTAATATTTTATTTCTTTAAAAGTATATTCTAAAACCTTGTTTACTACTGGGCCTAGACCAATTAGTCTATAGTTACCTAGGGCAGGGTTCTAATTTTAAAACAAGAGGATTATTTTTGCTTTCAGAGAGGATGCAAGAAATTCTTCCCAACTCAGCCTAGCTGAGGAGAAACACTCTGTGCAAAGAATATTAAATGTATCTTCCTGACACTTCCAGTACCTGAAGGGCCCTACAAGAAGTCTGGAGAGGGAATTTTTACAAGAGCAGGTAGTGATAGACCAAGAGGTAATGGCTTTAAACTGGAAGAGAATAGCTTTAGATTAGATATTGGGAAGAAATTCTTTCCTGTGAGGGTAGTGAGACAGTGGAACAGATTGCCCAGAGAAGTTGTGGATATCTCCTACCTGGAAGTGTTCAAGGCCAGGCTGGATGATGTTTTGAGCACCCTGGTCTAGTGGAAGGTGTACCTGCTTATGGGCGTTGGAACTGATCTTTAAGGTCCCTTCCAACCCAGATCATTCCATGATTCTATGCTTCTATGAGGCAAGTGATTACTTCCTCAAGCAGAGGTGGTCATGAAAAGTACTGTCATCTGAGTGTCAGCTGAGTATCCCTGACTTAGGCAGTTTGTGCAGTCACTTCATAGTGCTCCTCTCCGTGCTGTTTCTAGTTTGTGCACAGACAGCTGCTGTCATGACTGATTCTGCCCAGGCTGATTTCAGATAGAGAAAAAATAAAATGAAAGGAAAAAAGAGGGGGAAGGAAGAAGGGAAGAGAAGAGAAGAGAAGAGAAGAGAAGAGAAGAGAAGAGAAGAGAAGAGAAGAGAAGAGAAGAGAAGAGAAGAGAAGAGAAGAGAAGAGAAGAGAAGAGAAGAGAAGAGAAGAGAAGAAAAGAAAAGAAAAGAGAGAAGAATGATAGAGAAAGGGATAGATAAACTAATTGAACTGTGCTTTTCACTTTCAGGGAGCTTTACGATCTATACACATTGGAAATCATTTGCCTCTCTCCCTCAGGACCCCCCCTAAATTGAGCAAATGATTTTGCAAGTTTTTCTCCTAGGAATTTTCACTTCTCATATTTGCTGTCACCCCAGCTTAGCCAGACTTTTAATCACTCAAAGTTAACATCCTGAAAGATACTTTCCTCTGTCCAAAGTATGGCTTAACCTTCACTGCATCGGTCAAGACGGTTTGACCCTACTCAGAGTATCTTTAATTGTGTCTGCATCAAATTACAAAGCTCTGTTATCCTTTATTATATCTCTCTTGCTTTTTTTTTTTTTTTTTTTTTTTCTTTCTAAGTTGCTCTTGTTCCCAAGACGTTATGATGAGTTTTGGATCATTCATGGTGTTTAAACCTTTCAAGAACATTTTCCACGTGGAGAATCCTCTTAAAGTGAATACATCATTGTACATGATTATCCATGCTTAAAGGAACAATCAGCAGAACAATATGTCCTGTTCTCAGTGCTGCCTGTGAACTCTGCTTTCTTCTTCCTATTTTTTACCCCTCTTATTTTGTTGCAATTTGTTTGTCTGAATAGTCGCTGGGTTGGAAAGCAGCTTCTGGTAAATTGTCCATCAACAAGCCGTAAAATTTTGTTCTGATTAGAGCAAGTATATTTCAAAAAGATTGCAATGTGAGTCTGGGGCTCTTTCTACTCCTCAAATTATAATATGAAGCTGATCAGGAAATGTACCATTCTGGCAAAACCCAGCTTCCTCAAATCACTTTTCTACCCTCTGTACTTTCTGAATTTCTTGCTCACTTTGCCCTTCTCTCTCTCAGCTTTCTTTGGACACCAAAAAAGTCCCAAGGCTCCAAACTTCCATTTTTCTTTCCCTTCTATGTAGCCCTCATCACACTTATCTGAATTTACTGTCAAGAAGTCTGCTCAAAGTGGGATGAATGTCTGGAACTTGTGGTTCACTCTCCATCACTTCTCCTGCAATCTGAAAAGGTCCCATCACCATTTCTCGTACCAACATGTCGCATCAAGAATTTTTCCTGAGTGGCTTGGTCTAGGTCATGATTTAACCATGAGCTCTACTGATTCCCATTTCTGCTGCATTAGTAGAACCATTCTAAAGTCTAGTCTACTATAATAAATTAAACAGTGTCATATGCACAAACACTTGAACTTAATTAATGTTCATGAGATGATTGCCTCCTAAATGTTCCCTCTCAGTAAGCAATCTCAGCATGACACTCTGCTCTGAAGCATTATGGAGCCTTTCACATGACTATTGCTCCATTCCTGTTCTATATCACTGCCAAAGAACAATCCTGGATATGCTTGTATCAGTAGTGCAGGTGTACTATAAAAATGTTCAAAACTGTTCCTTTTCTGGGATTACTGGGACCTCACAGTACAGATTCAGGCAGCTCATCTGTGGTAGCCTCAGAAAGGCTGTCTCAGGGTGCTGTAGCAGTTTATAATATAAATACACCTATAGTTACCATGCTGCCTCTAGATTCATAGAATCATAGAATGGTTTGTGTTGGAAGGGACCTTAAAGATCATCCAGTTCCAATCCCCCTGCCCTCAGCAGGGACACCTTCCACTAGACCAGGTTGCTCAACGACTCACCCATCCTGGCCCTAAACACTTCCAGGGAGGGGGCATCCACAACTTCCTTGGGCAACCTGTTCCAGTGTTCACTCCCACAAAGAATTTCTTCCTAATATCTAATCTAAACCTACAATCTTTCAGCTTAAACCCATTTTTCCCTTGTTCTGTCATTAACTGCCCTTATGAAAAGTCCCTGTCATTCTTTCTTGTAACCCCTTCAGGTACTGGAAGGCCGCTATAGGATCTCCCCGGAACCTTCTCCTTTCTGGGCTGAACAGCCCCAACTCTTTCAGCCTGTCCTTATAGGAGAGGTGATCCAGCCCTTGGATCATAGTTGTGGCCCTCTTCTGGACTTCTTCTAACTGGTCCATGTCTTTCTTGTCTTTCTCTGTTGTTTCAGCCTCACTGTTCTCCATTCCTTCCCTCATTCTTGCTGTGGGTGAAGAGTTGTTTTTGTTTTGTTTTGTTCTGTTTTTTTTAAAGAAAGGCTTTCTTAGCCTCTAAAGAACTGCCTGTAGAGGAATTTTCCACTGGCCCCTTGTAGTAAATATACGGTGTTTAAAAAACATTGTGATGATTGTTAGCTGAGGGGTTTTTTTTGCTACTTGATTGTTAAAGATATGTGTTTGTATATCTATCTGATCTTTAGACAAAAAATAAATCTGAAAAATAGAAGTTCCATTGAAAGCAATTTTTTGTAGTAAAAAATCCAGAAGATACAACTTTCTAGTTTTGAAATAAAATGCATTCAAGTTGCATGTTGTTTTAACAAAATAAGTATTTCTTGCTGCTTATGCTTGCTTTTGGGTGTGTTTTGTTTTTTTGTTTGGTTTTGGTTTTGGTTTTGGTTTTCCTCTCCAAAGAGAGCAAACCTACTACACACAGCCTGCTCTCTTCCTTCAGACACAGAGATGTTCTTAGTGTCTTTCTCCATGTTGTAATATTTCTACAAACTGGGAAGTTCATCTGACAACTACAGTCAAGTCAGTGTAAAACTTACATTCAACCTCAAGTTCACAGTTCAATGGAAACAACACTCAGCTTCAAGATCCTTATTGTGTTTAGATTTTTTCTTTCATAAAGCACATACTTTTCCTTTAGCAACAGAAGAGTTTTGATGAATACAATAATCTCTGCAAAAGCCTTCATTATAAAATATAAGTTCTGAAAAGGTTACACATTCACTTCAGCTATTTATGCTTAAGTCTTCATTCAGTTATATATACCTAAGAAATGGATATCTATAATTACAAATATACGAGGGTTGGGGTTTTTTTGTGTGTGTGTTTGGTTTTTTTTTTTCCAACCACATTACGGCTTTAAGGGGATTTCTGTTTGTTTTGTTGGGGGTTTCTTTTCTTCTCCCCCCCCCCCCTTCTTTTTTTCCCATTAGTCATTGATTTGCATACATTCTTTTACCAGATAGAAAACTTGGGACAATTTTTAGGTTTCACAAATTTAGTAATCTGAGTGAAGCACTCTTCTTAAATGCTTTCCTAAATACCTTAGGCACATACATTTATATTCACTATAAACTTCTGCATAAGGAGATATAAACACACTTGTGTGTGTGTGCGCATCCCTATAAAGTGTCATGCATATGATCTACAGTCAATGAACAAGGATTCTGGACATTATATTGTTGGCTAAGGTAAGACCCAGTGCAACTAATTTATACCTCTAAAAGTTGAGTGTTTGAATAATTCATTTGGCCTGGCTTCCTGTACCTTCTGTGGAGAATGACTGTAGAGCATTCTTCATGACAGGTCTCTTAGGTAGTGACCTCAGCCTAAGGCTATGGATGTCCTGGAGAGTCTTGACTCATTCCAAGACATAGAGAGGACACAGATGAACGACTCAACTAGATGGCTTATTTATTGATATCAAAGATTAAATTGGATAGATGTATATTTAAGTACAACTTTTTACAGGGAAGTTACACCACTGATATAATGAAGTTTCTGAAGTACTCCAAGTTAGACTGTGCTATTTCACTTCTTTTTACTAAAACTTGAAACTGAAAATTTTGCTCACAAGAGCAAATTGAACTGCACAAAATGCTTTAGTATTCATGGGATTTGTCTCCTTGTTTGCTGTGCAGCATCACAGGTCACAGATAAAAATCGAGGCTGCATCCCCGTGATTAGGGAAGTGATTTTGGTGCCCAGGCAGTGGGGCATTCTGAGAGCAAAGGTACTGTATAAATGTGAAGATATCACTGATAGTTATTATCAATAATAATTTTACTAAATAACAGTCTGAAAAAAATACAAGTATTCTGGTGATGAAAAAAATATTTAGCCCCTGCTCTTTTCATATTAATGAGATTTGATTTTTCAATCAGTATGAAGGACATCACCTGTGTTCCTTGCCTCCAGGTTTATCTACATGGGTAGAATAGATTCTGAAAACTAGCACTTAGAGAACTTTCTCTGGAAGGTATTTCCAAATGTCAGCATTTTCTATTACTTTGTCATTGACTTCTAATGTGTTTTCAGAATGATTTGGTCCTTTCTTGGGTAAAGAAGAAAAATGGAAATTGAAAAAAAACTTCTATCATTTGTTATTATGCAGCTTTCGCATTGCAAAACACAATTTATAGCTAAAAACTCGCCTTCCTTTCTGCTGTGCCACTTCAAATGTCTAATGCTAAACAGAAAGGGCTATAAAAATGTCTGCCCTCACTCTGAGAGATTCAAATGATTGACAATAAAGTAAAAAACTGTTAAACATGTAACCTTGGCATGAGTTGCATGGAATATTTATTCTCCCCCTGTTGTATTCTTTGGTTTGTTTTACTGTTTTATTGGATAGCATTCTATTCAGTTGTGTTTTGCAGCATCTATGCACAAGTCAAATGCCTGCAATGGGCATCCTGGCAGAAAGAAAGCAGCAGTAGAGAGCTCACAGACACAGAACGTATGTGTTACGGGCTGGCTCAAAACTTTAGGGACCTGCAACTGTCTACTCTAAGGGGCAACATGCCAGCACACTACCTAGGAAAAAACTACAGAAATCACTGAAGGCTGGATGGGCATTATCATTTCCTATTGACTACGACTGTGAGGCAGAAAGTTAACTCATGGAGCTTAGTTGTTGGTTTGTGCTTGGACAGCTTCTCTGGGTGATGAATAAATTAAGACTGGATCCAAGACAGCTCCTCACTGGGTGTACTATTGCATGAGTAGCTGCTGTAATCCCATATACAAGTGCAGCAACACTTAGTAGGGAAATGGGGAAAGTTTACTCTTTCTTCCCCCTAAACACACTCTCCTGCAAATTTAAATATGACTATTGTAGCTTAGTCCTCTACAACTCAAAACACAGAGGCAACTATAAATTAAGACTGAATGAATTATTTCACTAGAAAAGGATTTTAAATATCCACCATACTGCTTACTGCCTGTTTCTCTACCTTTGTGGGATTTTTTTTTCCTCTTTCCTTGGTAAGACAATGGTTTATGATTTTCCCCAGAAAAGAAATCTCAAAATGTAGCACCACGAGAAATAATATATGAAATATGACATTTCCAAACCAGAATCTTTTTCAGCTGTTATGGCAAAATTTCACTGTGGTTACACAAGTGAAGAAGAAACAAAAATAAATAAACAATGACAACAGCCAGGATTATAATGTAAAAAATTAAAAATAATACTAAAAAAAGGAATATAAAGGGATCTACTAAATTTAGCTAGAATAAGCAAAGGGCCTAATGCACTGACTTCATTGATGTTGAGTGGACTAAGATTTGATGGAACTGCAACACAGATGAGCTTTTTCACATAACTTGAAATAAAGAGCTCCCATGTAAAAGGCTGGAGCACGCTTAACCTCTTAGTGGATCTATGCCTGTCCACTGTCATTTCCATGACTAGGATAATCTTTTGGTTATAAGGGATTAATTCCTCACTCTTGTAGGTAAAACTGATTTCCATTTGTGGTTCACTATCTCACTGATCATCGTCTGTGGTGTCACTGCACTCTGAGCAATGGCCTTCAGAACTAAAGAAAAACTTGCTTTAACTGCTATGTACTCCACTTCATCAGGTGGTTCTAGAAAATCCATCTCCCCACTGTTACAAGAAGCTGAGCTTTAGCTAGCTAAATCAGCTAGGGATGATCTCTGGTCAGGAATTTCCTAACCTTTAAGTGCTTGACTTTTCAATCTAAGCGTCTTTGAACATAAGGAGAAAGGAGAAGGGTTATTCTATCCATTTGATTATGTTCTGTTGTGGTGGAGTGTTTTGTTGCTGCTTGGGGTTTTTTTTATTATCATTTTTTTCCCTACTTGTCCTTTTTCTTCTCCACCCCACCTCCCATTTTGGGGACAACATGGGGCATTCTCATAGACTAATATGGTTAATGCCCAGCCTTCTTCTACCATGATGGTGAAGGATACATCTCTCTACGGGACAATTCAGAGTTCAGACAGCATTCCAGATCAACCTCTGGAGCATTTCTTTCAACAGGCTTCTCCATTGCTTGTTGAAAAAGGACAGATGTCCATAAAACTAACATTCACCTTTATGTAATTTATGTTTCCCAGCAGCAAGGCTTTGTATCTTATCTAAACAAAAGTGCTACAAATTATTTTGATAAACTACCTGAAGATTAAGAGGGAACATGTTAAATGGCAAAAGTTTTCTTGTGGAAGAAAATCTTTTTTCAGTTTAAAGAATATGACTAATTTTCCACTGATGTAAAAGGAAAATAGCTTCTTTTCCTCCAACAAGAGGAAATAAATTAAATTTAAAAGTCATAAGAGGTTAATATGTATTGAAAACACTGTATTGCAGCACTGTATTTTTCAGATCTTGATTACTTTTCTCTAACTATCACAGCAGTTTCTAATCATTCTTGGGGAAAAGAGGGGGGAAAAAAAAAAGGTGAGGGAGATCTCCTTTGGCCAAGTTAGAGCATTGATTTCACAGTTTCCTACAACTTGTCAAGTATTAGCTTCCCAGAGAAATGTTAGTGTGATTTCCTGATGACAGGAAGAGTATAAATAAGTAAGCTCATGTTTCTTCCTACTTATTTCTCTGACTAGCATATTTGCACTTGAGGATAACCTGAGTGTTAGTACTAGAAGGATCTTCTTCTATGATTCTTGTAATATCAAAGGCTAAAAAGGAGCAGGAGATTGTCCATAGAACAGACAGCGGAACTGAAGACCCTGAATGTTAGTTTTCTGGTTTAGTTCTGAGAAAATTTTTCTTGCTTCCATGGTGAGGAGGACCACATTAACTTTAATGCAGGGCAGGTTCTTAAAGGTGGGCTGAGTAACTCCCTCTGCTAACATAGAATCATAGAATCATAGAATAGATTGGGTTGGAAAAGACCTCCAAGATCATCAAGTCCAACCCCTGATCCAACTCCAATTACTATATCATGGCACTAAGGGCCACGTCCAATCTCTTTTTAAAAACCTCCAGGGATGGTGAATCCACCACCTCTCTGGGCAGGCCGTTCCAGTGCCTGATTACCCTTTCTGTAAAGAATTCCTTCCTAACATCTAACCTAAACCTCCCCTGGAGGAGCTTGAGCCCATGCCCCCTTGTCCTATTGTTGGTTGCCTGGGAGAAGAGACCAACCCCCACCTGGCTATAACCTCCCTTCAGGTAGTTGAAGAGAGTGATGAGGTCAAGGCTGTCTCATGCGATCTACTTGTTCTCTTATGGGATAACACTGATTTTATCAGTAGTAGAAAATTTTTAAGGCACTGAAGACTTTTTTGGCCACATTTGACTTAGGATGTGCCTTACCCTGTCCCTGTGATCCATTTTTTTTCTCTTGATAGGTGAATTTCAAAGGAATGACAAGGCATCAGGATCACAGATAAGAACAGTTTAGCCACTACATATTTCACAGTGTGACTTAGCTACACCTTTGTAACCAAATAATTCAGTATAACTCTATCAGGGAATGAAATTATATTCTTGGCATACTGTCTTCATTTTTAAAGGCTACCTTCTATTTCATATATACATGGATTCTTCTTCCTGGGATGCATTGTGAGATATTTTGACTTAATATCTTGCATATGTAATGCATTGCTGTTGTTTAGGTTTTTTGATCAGTGAATCACACTATCCAATTGAAATATCCAATGCAATTTAATGCCCTTTTCTTTAAATAAGGATGGAGTATACAGCTTATGAAAGGGAATACTATAAAAGCAATATCAATAACAATTTCTAAAATTCTGCTTCTTTTGGCTGCCTTCCTCAATTAGGAAATGGTATTTCTCTAATAAGATAGAAAAGCCAATAATATGATAGGAAGTCATTAATACAATATAATCACAGCATAAGATCAAACTCATCTCCTGTCTCTTTACCTTGTCAAGTGTTTCAATATTTTATGTTGTAATGTGATGACCACAACTGATCACTGTAATCTAAGTATGGAACTGACTAATGCATTGTATAATCAAAGATTTTCATCTGACCTAAATTCATTTGCATTTTCTTGCTGTTATTGTAGAAAGGCACCCCTAAGATTTAGTGTGGTTAAAGATCAAATTTCATTTGAAAGGCTGTTAAATTCCTTTACATTTATTTTTGGCCTTGAAAGTCTGCATCAAATGCTTTCTCTTTCTCTTTCTCTTTCTCTTTCTCTTTCTCTTTCTCTTTCTCTTTCTCTTTCTCTTTCTCTTTCTCTTTCTCTTTCTCTTTCTCTTTCTCTTTCTCTTTCTCTTTCTCTTTCTCTTTCTCTTTCTCTTTCTCTTTCTCTTTCTCTTTCTCTTTCTCTTTCTCTTTCTCTTTCCCTTTCCCTTTCCCTTTCCCTTTCCCTTTCCCTTTCCCTTTCCCTTTCCCTCTCCCATGGATTTTCTTGCTTTCTCCTGCTCATATTTCATGCTTATACTCATTAAAATTTTCCTATATATTTCCAGCTGGACATGGAGAAAACATGTGATCTTTATCCCTTTCTCTCTCCCTGTTTTTCAAATATCTTAATTATGATAAATATTATTTCTTTCATATATTATTATTTATTGCTTTATTTTGATTGGTAACAACAAAGGTGTCATATTAAGAGTATGAATCTGATATGTGGCTGAGAGAAACCCTTCTGTTGAGTCAGAAGTTTCAAGATGGACCCCTTTGCTTTCTAAACTCCTTCTGAGAGAGAAGTCTGGGTACGGCTGAGTTCTACCTGAGCCCAGACTTGATCAATGATTTTATGTCTAAAGGATTATGTGGTTAGCCACTTATCAGAGACAACATTTGCCTGCTAGAGCCCTGTCACGGACTTTCACTGAGACAGTTTTGAGAAGTTGAAACATGTAAAATTTATTACGCTGACAGATGTAACAATTTTGGAATTATCAGTGATAAATATACTTGCTGCAATAATCAGGCTCAGGTTACTAGATAAGTGTTTTAATTAACAATGTTTTCCTGGGTAACATCCTATATAGTCGGAGGCACAAATCTTACCAAAGATTTTCGCTGACTGGGAAGGAGAGATAGTGGTCCAGACCCATTGACCTGTTTAGTAGCTGGGAGTTGCTGGGGTTGTCTTCCTCAAAACAGGCAATTCTAAATGCCAGGTTTATACTTTTGGCGAGCTGGGACTAAGTAAATTACATGCAGATTGTTGTTAACAAAGCTCGTTGCATTGTTGATGAAAGTAAAAGGGCAGGGGGAGGGCAAAGGTGTTTGATAAAGAGGTGCATTAGTCTTTCTGGCTTTACTGTAGCAGTATCTGGCTGTGTGACCTTCATCTCATCCCAGATACCACTCAATTGCTGTGGGTGTTATATTGTAAACCATCATATCTGTCCTCTCCCTTGTAAAAAAGCTATTGCCCACATCTGGAGATAAGCATGCTGCTCAAGTCTGCAGATAAGCAAGTCTCTGGCTTAAGTCTGTCCTTGACAAGATAAGCAAGCTTCTTGTTTAAGTCAGACACCGCCTCTCTGCTGATTTACGATGACTCAGTATGAGGCACTAACAAGCCTGATTCTCCACAAAAGGTTAATTCCAGATAATGATAAAAAGGACCTATAACATCTCCCTTTTCTCCACAAGATATATGAGGCCTTTAGGCAAGGCAGCGTCCAGAACAAGACTAGATAGTCTCCTTCATATTGGTGCTGCCCTGCAGATCAGCAAAGGATTCTGGTCCTAACATTGGGGTGGAGGTATGATACTTTAATAAATCTCCTAGACATCCAAAATTCTTTTCAAAATCTGAAGATGACTTTTTCACCGTTTCTTGAAATAATTTTCTGTTCTTATTTTTTATGACACTCATTGAATCAAATCTAGTGACAATGGTACTCAGGCTTCTTTTTAGGTTTTCTCATGCTGTATATGATAACTGAACAACATGTTGGAAAGGCTCTATAACCAATAGCCTATTCCTCTGTTGTACAGGTGGACTTGCAAAGACAGAAAAGTGTTGCGTGCTTAACCCTTATACATCTAAAGGAGAGAATTGGGTGAGAAATAGCCTTGCAAACATTTTTTAGCTACCATTTCCAAATCTTTGCCATGCTGAGTTGCAAGAAAAGTGCAACTCATAAAATTAGATTATTCAGCACTTTTAGAATCCATCAAAATGTTTAACTGGATCATTTGGAAACATTACATTTCTATATCAACATTTTCCTTGAGGTTTTTCTTGTTCTTATCAGTTTGAATCTTAAATATACATGTAGAACCAAAAGAAAAATACATCCCTTGTCACTTAGAAAGCATTCAAATGTTACATTTTTTCAGTTCCAAAGTTTTTGAAATAAATAATATAGTTATGATATTTTGAGGTAACTTTTAGCTAAGTTGGCAAAATACAACTCCAAAGGGCATCTGTTTCTGATTTGAGAATTTACAGTGCTATTCCTATAATGTGTGCTTAATTTTTATCATAATACAACAGATGGAAGGTTGAATATTTTTCATAACTACCTTGGCAGAAAAGCTAAATTTCCATAGGTGAATTTCAGAATATTGATAAAAATTGCAGGTCAGAATTGTCAATTGGCTTGAGTTATAGCTCTGAGCTATTGATTTGAGTGCAACAGCTAAAAGCACATAAAAGTTGAACACTAGCATGAGTGCCTACAGTAGGACTTCAGTCGCATAACTTAGTAGAAAGCATTTATCTAAATCCTCAAGGGAAATTTGAAAGTAATAATCATGTACATTAAATCAACAATACTTTATGGTGTCCAGAATTTACATCAGGACCATATTTTTACTTAAAGGTTATAAGACCTTCATGACAAGGTTATAACAATAAAGCAATGATAATAATATAAAGGCTAACAAATACATAAATATGTAAGAAATTAACTCCAAATATTTATAACATTTAATTGAAAATTATAACCTTTCTACAGCTTGTTTTTTATCCAACTTTCTGAGTTTTATAGCAAAGATATAATTTATTTTTAACACTCCAAAGCAGTGAAAAAACCCCATAAAAAAACAAACAAAAAGAAATGAAATGTTTCTATCCTCCTTTATATTCTCTAGGATTTTTTCCTTCTGAAATGGCGATTTCTGTGATTCTCAGTGCTAACCTAGTGGACTTACTAGCTGAGCTCCAATAAAATGACCAAGAACCCTGATATTTCTGTACTTAGTCACAATGGCACTTTAGGTTAAACAATCATTGGCTCAGTTGTGAAAAATGAGATAAATTAAAATTATTTTCTTTGTGAGGACCAAAGACTTGGCAAGTAATATATTGAAGAAATTTCCTGGACATAATGGGTTACATTAATTTTCAACTGCAAAACAATTCCTTCAGCATTATTTTTCAAGCAAGGAAGAAAAAAACCCTCACAACTTGCTATTTATGCTATTTATTTCTTACTGAAAAGTGAAAACACATTTCAAAGAAGGGATTAAGAAAGGCAAATCAAGAAATATTGCAAAAAATTGACAGCAAAAGATTTCAGCTAATTGGTAACCCATTTGCCTTTATCCAAATGTGGTCAGTTTTAGCTATGATGGATTACGAAAAAAAAAAATCTCTTTCATTGTTATTTTCCTCTGAGAATAGTTTGCTTATGTATTTTAAACAAACTTTTACAGAAATCTGTCTATTCTTGTTGAAACTTTTTTCTCACTCCCACTGATAGTTCTGCGTCATTTGAATAAGTTTAAGAAATGCCATTTCTGCTCAAGGGTGCAGACCTCAACCTCTTCCTGCACAACAACTGATAACCAATGCTGTTGTTCTCTGATCCCAAAGGCAGCCTCCTGCCACCCTGTTTAAAATGAATGTAGTGATTACAGACCTGTTTCAATAACTTGGGGCTTTACTCACTCCTGGTATAATTTGGCATTGCTGTGTCATACTTAATGGAGCAATGATGACTTTGATCAGTAGAGAATTCAGCCATCAGGGAGCCCATCACTGAAGTTATCACTGAAATTACTATTAATTGAGACCTCTGTGGGCAGTCACAGCAGAGAGGCCAAGGTGTAAATGAACAAAGGTCTGATCTCTGATCCCTTCAAGTAGTGAATAGAAGAATGAACAGAAGAGAAGCCAGCACAGGTCACACCAATGTGTGTCTACCCCAGTGTCCGGTTGCCAGCACTGGCCAGTTTCAGCTCCCTGGAGAAGCAAATATGATTAGGACAAATATTTTCTTGAAATAAAATATAATATATATATCTGAAACTGCCCCAAGAATATGTCTATTGACATTAGTAATACTAGAACTGATATCATATATGGATCACAACAATTTTGAGAATATAATAATTTAACCTCATACATTAACATATGCATATATCTTGGATGACTGGACAACATGGTCAATATTACAGGCAATCTTTAGTGTGGTAGCATATTTCATGACATAATAGAAACTCTGGTTTGCTTTACATAATTTAACCTCCTGTTTCAGCCATTTCTCCTTTGAACGGTATTAAACAACAAAGAAGATTTTTTTTTTAATGTTAAAATTCCAACATTGAAAAATGAATCTCTGTTCTAAGTGATGGCACAAGTTAAATATTATCACTAAATGAATAAATGTTGAATGATTCACACTGGAATTGTAAAAGTAAAAATGCCAAAAGTATCTTAAAAGTATTCCACCTGCCTGAGGTGTGAGCAGGTGGATGATCTCCTCAGTATGGTGGTAAAACTCAAGGAGGAGGTCGAGAGATTGAGGGCCATTAGGGAGTGTGATAGGGAGATTGACTGGTGGAGTAACTCTCTGGCATGCCAGTCAGAAATGCCCCAGGAGGATACCCCCCAAAAAAGGTGATGGAACCCCCACCCTGTCAGGCAGAGGGGGGGGACCTGAGGCAGCCCCTGCCCTGTTGCTGCCAAGCAGAGACAAGGGACCAAAAACATGAGGGCTGGAAGCAAGTCCTAGTTCGGCATCAAGGGCAACTTCCCTTCCTACCTGCTTTGCCCCCTCAGGTGCCCCTCTGTAATAGGTTTGAGGCCCAGCATCTTGAAGGAGAAGTAGGTGAGGATGTGGTGCAAGGCCCGCCTACAAGGTCACATAGGAAGAGGTGATTGACTCTGCCCCTCAAGACTGCCTCTGATAAGAAAGAAAGAAACAAGAGTAATTGTAGTAGGTGATTCCCTTCTGAGAGGGACAGAGGGCCCAGCATGCATTGAAGTATGTAGTCTACATACTACATACTTCCCTCAACATAGGGAAGTATGTAGTCACCCTGGAGCCTGAATCAGGGATATCACCAGGGCACTCTCCAACCTGGTGCGCCCGATGGACTACTACCCACTGCTGATCTTCCAGACAGGGGGGGAGGAAGCTGCATCCCGTAGTCTGAGGGCAATGAAGAAAGATTACAAGACCTTCAGATGATTGGTGAAAGGGCCTGGGGCACAAGTAATTTTCTCTTCCCTCCTTCCACTTTTGGGTGCTGATGTGGGATGGAATAGGAGAATTCAGGCCCTGAATGATTGGCTACAGCACTGGTGCTTCAGACAGGGCTTTGGATTCTTTGATAATGGCTGGTTTTATAAGACACCAGTCTGGACAATCAAACGTGGGGATGGCTTATCTCACAGGGGCAAAAGGATGCCAGGGCAGGAATTAGCAGGGCTCATTTGGAGAGCTTTAAACTAGATTAGAAGGGGAATGGGGTTATAGCTGGGCTTGTGACAGTTGGGCAGAAGACTGGAATTGATGAAGACCGGGAGGACTCCCACCCCCCTAGGACGAAATCGGTGTACTCGGCTCGCTCTCTGAAATGCCTGTACACCAATGCACGCAGCATGGGGAACAAGCAGGAGGAGCTAGAGACCTGTGTGCGGTCAGGGGATTATGACCTGGTGGCAATTACAGAGACATGGTGGGACAGCTCACACAACTGGAATGTGGCCATGGATGGCTCTGTCCTTCTCAAAAGACAGGCCAGCAAGGCGAAGTGGTGGAGTCGCTCTTTACGTGAGAGAGCAACTGCAGTGAATTGAGATTTGTCCAGGGGCGGATGAGGAGCGAGTTGAGAGCCTGTGGATGAAAACTAAGGGGCAGGCTGGTATGGGTGATACTGTTGTGGATGTCTATTAGAGGCCACCAGATCAGGGTGAGGAAGTTGGTGAGGCCTTCTTCAGGCAGCTGAGAGCAGCCTCACAATCACAGGCCCTGGTTGTCGTGGGGGATTTTAACTACCCTGATGTTTTCTGGAGGGACTATTCAGCCAGCCACCCACAATCCAGGAGGTTCCTCCAGTGCATCGATGATAACTTCCTGATGCAAATGGTGGATGAACCATAAAATTAACACTAGAGGCAATGTACGTCCACTGATGGATGAGGTGGGTGCCCTTATGACATAAGATACAGAAAAAGGAGAGCTACTGAACGCCATCTTTGTCTCTGTCTACTCTGCCGGAAGCTG
>NW_010312733.1:0-7862 GCF_000700745.2 Antrostomus carolinensis
TCTGGGCACCCTGGGACACTGTCTCACCACCTCCTGGGTGACAAATTTCCTAATATCTTGTCTAAATCTCATCTCTCCTGGTTTAAAACCATTTCCTGGGAAGGTGGTGTCAGAGGAGCTGCGATTGCTGGTCACACCTGTGACCAACTGGTCACACCAACTGGGCTGTCTGGGCTGAACTCAGAGAGGACCCACTCCAGGGTGGCTTTCGCCAGCACTCGTGGTGGTTTGGCCATGGAGTGGTGACCCACCCGTCCTTCAGGAGAGAGTGAAAATGCCACCAGCCCTCCTGAGAACTTCCCATTGCCAAAGCAACGGGTACAGAGTGGGGATAACGGACAAAGCAGATACTGACGTTTCCTTCTTTATTCCCACAAAGAACAGGAGCCTGGTTAAATTTAAGGCCAAAAAAGTTCAAATATGTCAATTCACAAGAGCACAATATGGTTATGATAAACTCGAGGGTCCAGTTAATTTCTTAAATAGTGTACTGGGATGCTTGATTTTTTTTTAATTAATTAATTAGGAAATATCATTCACAAAGCTTGCAAGGATGGTGGCGTTAATTAAGCAAGTACTGATGGGTACACAGATTTTGGGTTTATAGCTTCACCCGGGGCTTTGGTTCATTATTAAACAGTTCATAGTCACTTCTTTTCCATGAGATTCCATATAAAGATCTAAAATAACTTCAGAGACATTCTTTAAAATTATTCATCTCGGTGCTTTTATGCTACATGTGCATGTCACTCACCTGATTTTACGGGGGGACGGATGGAGACATCCAGCTCGGCAGCAGTTCTGTGCAGGTCAAGAAGAAGCCAGTGGCAGGGCTGAAGGCATGAGCCATCCATGACGATTCCCTGGTCTATGTTTCAAGTATGAGAACACCTTTGCCTTCAGGTTTGTCGTGCTGACGTTATTCATAAGAAGCATCAAACACTGCGCTGCTGGTACTACGCTCTTCAGATCTTGGTTCCCTAAAGATGTTTCATCCAAATACGGTCCCAAGCCAAAACTACGGGACTCAGATCTTCACAAATGTGATTAACTTCGCTCGTTTGGGTCGTCCCGTTGGGATTCTTTGCCGTAGTACAGATAAATGTGTGTAATTGCAGAATCGAGGCCTTAGGGCTGTGAGAAGTGAAGGAATCGCAGCTTGAGGTGGTATATCTGCAGCTTCTTCATGGGAGGTTTTGTATTAATAATCAATTAATTCGATGTGTCAAACAAATAAAGCTTTAAATATTTAGAGATTAGGAGGTCCCTCATAAAAAAAAAATTACAGGAAAAATAAAGGAAGACTCCCTGATCACTGCAGTGTCATTCAGTTACTGAAAATACAATAGGTAGGATAACGTAGATAGTCAAATACTTTGTGTTTTGCATGTCAAGATGCCATGAGAATAGCTCTTGATGTACATCAAAATGTAGAGGAGAAGAAGAGCCTTATCATCATTTTCCCTACCTAGTGTTTTTATTTGAGCATTTTACTGTTTGTGGCAGCTGTCCCAGGCAAGTACTATCCCTTATTTGTTTAGAGTTGGGTTTTTTTTGAAAGAGGAAAGATGTAATTGACAGACAATCTGCTCTATTCTCCACCTCTCCTTTTGATGGGGCTCCACAACCCAGGAATGAACGAGAGGCTGGTTGAACTGTGAGTGGGAAATGAGTGAGCAGAGACTCCAGATGAGCGGGCAGGCATTTGTGAGCAGCCCCAGCTCCAGCATTCTGTTTAATTTGGATAAAATCTGGCCTTCTCTCCCTGATTTCATTAATCTTTTGAATGGCAGAGCTTCACCAGAGTACAGAATACATGTGTGTGACCCGTGGCATCGGAGCATTCCCCAAAGGGTTCAAAATTCCTCAGGGAAGGAGTGAACTCAGGCCTCTGACCGCTGTGTAAGTGCACAAAAAATAGGATGGTGCCTCCTCCTGTTTTTTGAACACACCAGTGTTGATCCACCTAGACCAGAGAAGTGCAGGATTTAAGGCTTTCTCCTTTACAGCCTATATATATCATAGAATCCCAGACTGGTTTGGGTTGGAGGGGACCTTAAAGCTCATCCAGTCCCAACCCCCCTGCCAGCAGCAGGGACACCTTCCACTAGACCAGGTTGCTCAAAATATCCTGCTGCCCGTGCTGGCGATGGCTTACGGCTCCTCCTCAGGGCACCTGACTTTTTCCAAAGGTATAAACTCAGATGTTCCACTAGTCCCTGTTACAAACCCTTGTTTGGATCCAGCCCTTGGGCCATACAAACAGAGTGATGAGTGATTTAGGAGTTATTCTTTTTCTTTCATAAAAGCTTTGGGGATAAAAACCAGTCCAAAACTAGAAGACCAAAGAAGAATTATGTGGTTATACGCTTGTGGCAGTTGAACATGAGTCTTCTTCATAGTTAATCTTTAGAAATCTCTTCATATTAAAAGAAGAATGATTTAAGAGGCGAAGGGAAAAGGAGCTAAATCTAAAAAAAAATATAAATGTGTAAGAATAAAAAAGAGAATCCATTAAAAACCCTCTATGCTCTGCTTTTGCTGGGCATTCGAAGGGTAGGAGTTGACAATTTTGAAAATAATATACCTTGGATTATGTGTGTGTGTGTGTGTCTAGGAGAGAAGGCATTTGGAGTTGATTATTACCGAAATTTTAAATAAATAAATAGAAAAGAAATGGGGTTTAGGGTTTGGGGTGGGTTTTTTTTTTTGCTTAGCATTGTTATTCCACCTTGAGTTTGTCTCCTACCGCAGCTACCATCAGCAGAGAACAAAAAAAAATACGCAGAACTTTTTCAGACTCTCTGATAATGACTGTAATTAGCATCACAAGCTATGGAAATTGCAATATTCCCTCAAGGTTTCTTGTCATTTTCCCATGTTTCTGCAGTGAAAATAAAGATTTTTTTTTTTTTTCAAGACAAGGTATCTTCTGTGTTTGGTACTTTCCCACTAATGGTAATGTTCCAGCCTCCGTGGCTGCCTGAATCCATTCTTAATGCTTGTGTTAGAGTCGTATTTCTGAGCTAGTCTGTGTGAAAGCTGGATCCTGCCAGAAAATAAACACGCTGCTCTTCAACAGCGGCTGGTGTTCAGCATCCAAAATGAAGCCTTTTTTTCTTTATGATGTGGTCAAAGCACGTAGCGTGAGATTTTCTGAGCTAGTGAAAATGTTAGTGAAAGAAAGTGCGTTTTACAGATCCCAGTATGTGAATGTTTTAATCGGGAATTCAGTGATGTCATCAAATACATTATTTTTGCCCTTCAACATGTGCGAGGGCCGGGTCAAACTAGGGTATAAAGGTGGCATTTATGGTATGATGGTGCTGATGGATTTATTAGAGACCTCGCTGTAGAGGCTGTTACCATTGAAGGTGGGTGGACTTCACCTACCCAAGCCTCCACCTGTAGCCCAGGGTAATTCCTCCACCCATACAACTGAAAAGATCTTGTGTTTCTTTCCTTGGGATTTTGGGTTGGTTTTTTGGGGGGTTTTGTTTCCATTTGGGTCATTAACTGCCGTGTCTGATTCATTTTGAAGCTGAAGAATTTTGACAGCTGCCAATTTGGTACACATACCATAGGCTGAGCTGAGGAGCTGCGGAGCTGGAAAGGAAACTGCAGCCCAAGCAGAGGCTCTACCTGACACGGCAACACCTCTGCACCCCTGCAGCCCAGGCACAAAGGGGAACTGAAATGTGTCCAGTTCTGGGCCCCACAGTTCAGGAAGGACAGGGAGCTGCTGGAGAGAGTCCAGCACAGAGCCACCAAGATGATGAAGGGAGTGGAGCATCTCCCTGCTGAGGAAAGGCTGAGGGAGCTGGGGCTCTTTAGCTTGGAGAAGAGGAGACTGAGGGGAGACCTCATTAATGTTTATAAATATGTTAAGGGTGAATGTCAGGAGGATGGAGCCAGGCTCTTCTCAGTGATGCCCAATGGTAGGACAAGGGGCAATGGGTGTGAGCTGGAACACAGGAGGTTCCGCTTAAACTTGAGAAGAAACTTCTTTACAGTGAGGGTGACAGAGCCCTGGGACAGGCTGCCCAGGGAGGGTGTGGAGTCTCCTTCTCTGGAGACATTCAAGACCCGCCTGGACACCTTCCTGTGTGATCTCATTGAGGTTCCTGCTCTGGCAGGGGGGTTGGACTGGATGATCTTTTGAGGTCCCTTCCAATCCCTAATATTCTGTGATTCTGTGAAATACATGTTCCTCAGAGAACTAAGGTCATCCCAAGCATCTGAGACCCAAATTCACATTGGGGGTTGGAACTGGATGATCTTTAAGGTCCCTTCCAACCCAAACCATTCTGTGATCCTATGATTTTTATCGTAGATAAACCTTTTCTTACAAATCAGTGAACACATCCACGTTCTTTTCAAAGCTGAGTTGAACTTTGAACTGCTCAATCTCAGCGTCAGATTATCAATAACACTCTTCATTATCATCACCGTTTATTTATTTATTATTTATATTTCTGTTCCTTTTCAAGTTGATTTGAGCATGAAGAAAAGATGATGAGTTCAGGGTTTTGTCCAGAATTCTGCCACACGAGTACAATGTCCAGTAAATGTAACTACTGTTATTTTTATTACTTTGGTTTATTGCTGTTGTGATGGGAATAGAAGGATTTCATTCTGAAATACAGCACTTCACACAGACTGAGAGGCAAATTGTCTTCAATGACTGACCAAAATCAGGAAGAAGGCAGAAATGCCATCTCTTTTGAATTAATTATGAACCACACAGCTCTTGCTATTATCTGTTTACGCATTATTGGCCTTGTGATGTGCTGGTGAGAGATTTCCTTTCACTGTCTGGTCCAAACCTATGTTAAGTCCAATTTCATTCAGAAGGCCGCTTGCTTTCCTTGTTGAAAGGGTCATTGTGTTAGTTATTACAGTGTTTTCTTTGTCCTCCCTTTCCCCAAATTCCAGTAACTATTTTGTAGAAAAGTTAGAAAGTGAACTTTTGATGGCTGTGAAAGCTGCTTCATTGACTTTATTGACTCCAGAGCCTCAAGTTCTTTATTTGCAGAGATCTTTAAAAGGACACTAAAAAGTTTCAGCCGAAGCTTATAGAATTTGGTACTTATGGTTCAGTGTTATAGACCCAACGCTGTTCCCATGGAGACCTGAAGGAATTTTTCCATTGAATTAAGTGGTAGCAAAGCATACCCTTTATTAAGTGGGGGGGGGAAAGGAGTAGACTGGAGAACTCAATTTCTTGTTCCTGGTTTTGTTTGCCTGCTTGCTCTCCTGTATAAAGAAATAAAGGAGAAATTATAGGTATTTGCGTGGCGATTCATCGCTGTGTTGGTAGATAAGGGGGTGTGTGTGGTTGCAGTGTGATAACCCAGGCAGAGCTCTCCTTCTTTCACTCGTTGCTGGTGTCTTTCCCTGGAAACGGGGATGTGAGGAGAGTGTTTCAGTTCCCCACATCTCCTGGCTGGGAGAGGTCAGTGGTGGTAGAGCTGGGTGCTGGTAGAAGGTCATGTTAGTGCCTCCCTGTCATGGGTTGAGTGTCAGCTGTTGAGGGCACTCTTTAATGGAAATTTGTTAAAAGATTGACTTGTTTGCACTGAAATTCCAATGCTTTACTAACACACAAAGAAATCCTGGGTATACTCACATTTAGAGAGAGTTTTTCCATTCTGGAAGTTTGAGATATTGTTCAAGGAGTTGTTGGAAGCCCCTGGTGAGCCCATCTCCAGCCATGGCTTTGAGTAGAGGCTCTGCGATAGGTAGATGGCCAGATCCTACAACTTGTGAGTGAGAAGACCTTTAGTTATTTACAGAAAAAGAGAAAATTGAGGCCTAAAATTGTGCTGTGTCATGAAATCCTTGGCTACTGAAGTCAACAGATTAATGACTGATTTAAATGCAGTGAGGATTTTGTCTATAATGAAGCCCTTTCATTTTGTCTCACTGAGATTTCTCTTGTTCTTTCTCAGTGCCTTATGACACATTCACTCCATCCTTGCCTCAAACAAAGAGAGAAATTATATTATCATGGTCTCCCTTTAAATATTTTCTATTTGAGGGCCTACTGAAAAGGCTCCAGAGGCAAATTCTTGGTTTCGAAGTTGCTATTTATGTCTAGACACATCTGAACGTCGTTACGCTTTGAATGTTCTGGATTGCTTGCTATTTTCTTTGTCAAGATGTATGAGTCTAGAGAGAGAGCGCATTATTTTAAATTAACTTGAAATAAGCTTGAAGCAGCTCCGAGTTCTACTTGTTGTAACTGGCTCCCTTGATAAAAATCCGTAACAAAATAAGCAACATCACAAGTAAAATTCTTATTTATTGGTCTTACAAAGCAGAGTGGAAACAAGTCCTCAATGTATGACATTGGATTCTGTTGGCATATTAGTATTTGAATTATTATACTGCCTCAGACTCCTGGTCATGGCCAGGGACCTACATGCTATGGGCTCTACAAACCCAACAAAACCAGTGAGTTGTCTTTATTCCAAAGGGCTTTCAGCCCAAGCGTAAGGCAGGTGATGACAGGGAACACAGTCAGGCACAGAAGGAAAAAGAGAATGACAAAATGATAATTACTGGCAGGAAAGCGAGTGGTCTCACTATTGCTAATCAAGTCTCGAACATTGTAAGAAACAAATAGATAAGTTTGGCAATTTATAAACAAATTTTATAAACAAATATAATTACAGAGTTATGGGTGCCTGAAATAAGAAGCCAAATTGTCCTCAGCGTGTGCATTCCAGCTCCAAAACCAGGTTACACAGCACAGCTTCCATAAACCAAGTGAACTCCACCTCTATTTTTCTGCAGTCTAAAACAATTCTTCAGAGTATTCTGAAGTACTATGAGTTAAATTGCTGCTTGTTTTTTGTTCTTTCCCACAAACAATATTTGCTTACCAAGCAGGTAAAGAGTTATGGAGGGTCAACACGAAAAGCAGCCTAGCTCTGACGCTGGCTCTCTAGCTCTGCTGCTGCACATCTGTTTAAAGAAGGATGGACTCACAACTCTCCTAATTATTCCCCCCTTGCTGGTTTTTAGGTATTAACGTCCCAGCATTCCTGAATGGGTTAAATGAACAAAGGTGGAATTTTCTAGTATTTTTATTTTATGAGAAACAAATCCTTTGGGTTGCTCAGGTGACTTCTTGATTCTGAATTTGGTAGTGGCTGGGCAGGATTAATGGCAATATTAGTTGGTGAAATGCTGGGCACGGATAGAAATCTTCAAATCTACCCTGGATCTCAAGGGTGGGACTGCACAGACAGTGCAGTATAGCATCAGGTATTGATGCTATGAACACTCAGCTTGAACAGAAAGTTTGAGCAGCATCTTCAGGGACATTTAATCCCTAAACCTGGCAAAATAGAGGTCAGGTGTATGCAGGAGAAGAGCGAGACTCTTTGGTTTTACATCACTTTAAAGGATACAAAATGACATGAAATCTTTGCATATCACTTTATCCAACTTAATTGTCTCACTGCTGACGGCGTGCTGGTTTCCATTCATTTTTAAAGGACAAAGGAAATCTGTAAAACGAATGATCAAAAGAATATTTTACTCTCTGCGCATTCAGAGTGTGGAGTTGATGAAACATTTATTCAGGAAATGAAATATTAGGGGCCTGACAGATATCTCTAGCGTCACTGAGTAAGCAGGTTATCTGGAGATTTCTCGTGCAAACAATCCAGGGCTTTGATGAATACATGAGTAATACCATCCGAGGAGTTTGAGCGTCAGCTTAGAGCGGTGCTGAAGTTACAGTCCTTTCAGCAACTGCAATAAAGTCTGTAAATTAACGGGCTATTACATCTTTCTTCATCAGTGTGTTTGTTAAGCAAAGAATAACAGGGCATTTTGGTTTACAGTGTAAA
>NW_010312734.1:0-28725 GCF_000700745.2 Antrostomus carolinensis
TGTTGTGCAGCAACTTTTTCCCCTTCTTAAAGAAGTTATCTCAGAGGTGCTACCACCATCACTGATGGGCTCGGCCTTGGCCAGCAGTGGGTCCATCTTGGAGCCAGTTGGCATTGGCTCTGTTGGACAGAGGGCAAGCTTTTGGCATCTTCTCACAGAAGCCACCATTGCAGCCTCCCCCCCCCTCCAAACCTGGCCACACAAACCCAATATGTTTAGCAGCATAATTGTTTTCCTTTATCAATACAGCTTTAAAAGCAAAACTATTTTATTATTAATTTATTTCAGGATCATTTTAATTACTGATAGCAAAGGTACTGCACTCTACCAAAGCACCACTGTATTCCTCACCAGCAGAGCACCACCTGCACTCATCTGATCTGGCTATTGCAGAGTAATTAGCTAAACCATCGAAGGCCTGACCTGGCTGGTGAAGACACTCTCACCTGCAGAAGTGTGCAGCTTCAGGAAAGACCCTAAGGCCTGACAGAGCAGCAGCAATGCCAAGATCACACATTTGGGCATAACCTGGGGAAACCTGACTTTTCCCTTGTTCTTATCAAACTTCTAAAATTTCCTCTTAAAATATTGCAGCCATTAGCCCTCTGACATCAAAATAAATGTTTGCATTACAGCCAGCATGTACACAGTCTTTAAGGCCATCAGTTTTTTTTTTTATTTTCCATTAGAGGTCACTTTTATCTAACACTTACAGCCTTTAATGGAGCCATGCATTTACCTTCTGTTGAGTGCTTTTGTGTTGGTTACAGTCATTTTTATTCAAACTGAGAACCATCAGAATTTCCCCATTATTTGCTTTCAAATACTCTTTATCCATTTCCACATTTTGCTCATTTGCTCACAGTCCTCCAACTTGCAATTTGAATGGTTACGCAGTTCTTTCCTCTAATTGAGCAGTGACCTGCTAACTTCCAAGACTATTTTATTCTGCACTACCTTAGGTTAATTTGCAGCCTCTTTTGCTGGTGAAACTGTATTTGTTACGTTATGTGGAGTGGCAGGTTCTTTTTCTCTTTCTGGGACTGTACACCAGCTCCTTTGTCTTCATCACCTGCTTCCTTTCCCCTTTCTAACACTAGCCGTTTGGTGTTAGCACGCTGTTAAATCTTAGTTCTTTTGCCATTTGTATAATTACAGCTGGGCATTGCTATTTTCCTTCTGGGTAAATGCTTCCTGTTCCTCATACATGTTAGTACCTTGATACTCAGTCAAAGCAGTAGTTTTGCAGCTGCTGTTTTCACTTCAACGTATATTTCTTTCATCTTGACAGTTCTTGGTGTACTTGATTTAAAGAAAAGGATGCTTTGTGAAAAACACGCATTGTATTGTCCTGCTCTGCACAGCCTGTGCAGCTCTTGAATGATGAGACTTCATTGCTGTTGGCCTGAACCCCTGTATCATAACAAAGTCCAGACCTTCAACTAGCAAACTGCTAATACCCAAAATTTTTGCTTTCCCATTTTGTGTCACTAGCCCTAACACAGTGACTCCACCCCTGCGTCTTCAGGCTCCCTGAACAGCAGGTGCTTTTGGCTTCCCTTTGCCTCTATGAAAGAGGCAAGGGGAGAGGTTGGCTGCTCTAGACCTTATAATTCCCTTAAACTACTCTGTGCCAACTTGAAACCAGGCCAGTGCTGGAGAATAGCTAAAGACTTGGGTTATTTGCAGGGCTGCCACAACCCTGAATCTGAATGGTACAGGGCAGAAATGGGTTCCACTCATCTACAATTTCCAGGGCAGATCTATTGTATTTCAAAGAGCAATTGGATACTTGGCATCACTCTGATTTGGAACAAAAGCTACATATTTCCTAGTTCCCTCCAAAATGAAATCACTATCACATCAGCAGTTTGCACCAGAACCAGAAACCCCAGGAGCTAGAGCTCCAGCTTAGCACAAGCCACAAAACATGGGGAGCAAGGATGTGTTGGGACTCAGAGGCTGCCTGAGATCCAGGGAAACCCAGTTCCTTCAGCAGCACACTTGGCTCATGGAGGAACATCAGCACACCAAACATTTCATTTTCTATTTGCCTGCACATTTTCCAGCAGCATGCATTCTTCCTCCTCTCCTTCCTTCTGGGAAGACTGTTCCAAGATCTGGAGAGATCTGAGCTTCAGAAAGGTTGCCTGCAAGCTCTTGACATTTTCATTGTATTATCTCTAAACCTTTTTCATCTTTTTCTTACTCAATTCTCCTCCAAGTCTACCTTTAAACAGACTGCAATTTTTCTCAGTCATGTTCCTCCAGACTATCTTCCTGAATTAACATGTCATCTTCACAATTTTCAAATTAGTGCAATTTAACATTTCTTGATTCCTTTCACATTATTCCGTGGGATTTTTCTGCTGTGAAATGTGGCAGCAGTATCTGAGCTGTATATTAAAGGTGGATTAATGCTTTAGAGTCAAATCAGTTCCTGTTAGGTTCCTATGCAGTGGATACAGAATTTCATCAATTGTACTTAAAAAGCATTTGGAAATTTTTTCTTTCATAATTTTGTACTAATCAAGTGAGAATGATCTCCAGGAAACATCAGGTGTTGGTTTTTTTTCAGTTTTCAATAGTTTTAAGCATTAGTAATGAGACGCCTTGATAAAAAGGTGATAAATGTCAAATTCTTACAAAGAAATACAAATGGGCAACTATTAAAACCACTTTTGAATCTAGTAAAGAAAAAATGGCACTATAATTAAAAGAATAACAGGAAATTACACTGTGATTCAGCAATGTACACAGAAGATTATCCAGCTTGAAGCCAGTGGTCTTCACAAGACCACTTTAGTATGACTGAAATGAAGTATGAACCTATATACTGCTGATTAAGGCCATACACTCATAGGCCTTATCACATCTATTACTTAGGATCGCTCTCTAGAGAGGTGCAGTGGTTATCCATGGCTAAAACTTCCACGTAATAATATTCCATTTTCTTCAGTCCTTCACTGTTGATTACAGGCTAGTGTTCTCAACATACCGCACTTGCTATAGTTATATCATAGAGTTATATTACAAATGTTTTTTCAACCTTGAGATTTGTTTAAAATGTTTTCTCATTCCTCCAGAGTTCATATAAACTGGCGAGTAGCAATTGCAACACTGATTTTAATTTCTTCTTTACCTGTGGGTATTTTATTAAAATTCAGAGATTGTCTTTTTATTTGTACCTTTTACAAGGTATTTTTCTGCTAAGTGATGCTTAAGAGCACAAGATCCCCGAAGGTTTAAGGATTTGTGTTTAGAAGAAATTTAATCTCCGAACTTTTACTTTTGCAAGTGATTTCAAGCCACATTATCACTAACTTTTATTCTTTTAAATACAATAGAAGGTTTTTCTTATTTTTTTCACTCATATTTCTACTTCACACCATAGAGTGAGATGGCTACTAACACAGATTTGCATAGGTAATTTTTTCAGGTTTTTTCTCCTGAATCTTCCCCTTCAAACAATTTGTTGACCTATTCATTATGAATCACAAGTTTTGAAGTTTTTTGTTCTAAGTATATTGCACCTGCAACTGAGTACATTGCAGTAACCTCACTAGTTGCTTGAAAATTGACTTGGTTTTGTACATTTTATTTTTTTTCTTTTCTATAAAAACATACTGGTTGCTTTGCCACTTACATCAAGTTCTTTTTGAGATTGCCTATGCTTTCAGTCTGATCATTTGCTTTACATTACCTGTCTTCACTTTCTCTGTATCCAAAACGATCATTGCTGAACAGCCATACATCTTTGTGGAGAGAAGCATCAAGTCAAAAATTTAGACCAAACATCACATCAGTACAAGAGTTCCCAAGAATCCAAAAGTTATAAAACAAACAGTGAGATCTAAGCTAACGAGCCTTTGCATATTGGGCTAAAGCATTTTATTAAAATATTTCAAAATCTTCAGATCTGCTCTTTCAAGTTCACACACAATGAATCACTCTAAATATCAAAAAACCCCATTGATTTTGCACTTTAAAAATATATTTGTCTTGTTTCATTCTCCTGATTGCATTTAAAATCTTCTAGTTACAGAAGGTATTCTTGAAAAAGATTTAATATAGCACCTTGAACTTCATTTATTTATTTCATAAGCTGCTGTCCCTTTAAACTTTAACATCTATCAAAAATTCTTTAATTGCTCCTCATCACCATCCTTTCCACTCATACTACAAATACCTGGAATAAACAGTACAACAGACCTCAACTGTTTAACTGTTTTCAGAGGGTCCTGGGTTTCCTCTGACTTTCACATTATTTCTGTATGCTGAAATTATTACTAGTGGTTCAAGACAGCACAAAATACTTACTGAGAATAAGGTGGAGGTCAGAAAGATAGGGGAAAGGAGGACAATGACAGACACAATATTTATTTTGGAGTTTGAGCACTCAGCATTTTAAAACTAAGCAGGAGGAAGAATCACTACTGTACGCTGTTAAAAAAAGTGGGATATAAAAGCTGATCAGCAATGGCATTATTTTGGAAAGCCCAGGGTGGTCTCTGATAGTGGTTATGAGTAGAGGCCTAGGGAAAGTACACAAGAAATAGGCAGCAGATGTAGGGTGATAACATCCCATTAGATAAAAACTCCCAGTTGCAGTGGGGGAAGTCCTTATTTTGATCCCTAAAAGAAGTTGCAAACACAATTTCCATTCATGTGCAGTTAGTTAACATTATTATTCTATTTGTGTTATCTTAACTCGGAGGTATCTGGTGATGGATCCCGTTGTGATACCCTTGTGCAAAAATTGAGCAAATGGAAAACTTTCATTCTCAAAAGCTTACAAACCAAGTGGAAAAGCAGCTCAAATAAAGCAAACGCAGGTGCATAGTGATGGGAAGTCTCAGTCAGAATTCTGCCAAGTCATCCATAGGCATGTTGGAAATAGAGAGGACTATCAATTTCTTCCCTAAAGAAAAATAATATGACTTGTTTCCATAATGGTGAAGGTGGCACGTTCAGCTAAAAAAACTGGCAAAATAGAATCATAGAATCATAGAATAGATTGGGTTGGAAAAGACCTCCAAGATCATCAAGTCCAACCCCTGATCCAACTCCAATTACTATATCATGGCACTAAGGGCCACGTCCAATCTCTTTTTAAAAACCTCCAGGGATGGTGAATCCACCACCTCTCTGGGCAGGCCGAGAACAACATGGGAGAACAAACTTGCCATGGAGGAATCCACCTCGGCCACAAGATTTCCATCTGGGCTTTGCTCGGGTGTGAGGACACCACAGTACACTGGAGAAAGGCAGCAAAGTGGGAAAAAACTACACAATTAGAAAAAAAATGATGCTTTACTGAGATTAGATGGGGGGAGGTAGGAACTTGTTGGCAATGTTGGGCTAAGCATCAAAGAAAGGCCAAAACAGGCCAGTGCCAAGTCAGTGCAGGTGATGAGCTAAGTGACAGGACTCACTTGGAGGGCGGGGGGGAAATCAGAGTAACAGGGCTAGATGAGGACCAAATCATGACTCCTGCCATGGAGTGAGGCAGGTGAAGCCTCGCTGCAGATCAACTGAGGGGGTGACAGCAAAGACAGATGGAGCTAAGAGATAAGATGGGTCATCAGCATGGTGAGCTGAAATCACTAACAGTAATTGTGGGAGTCTATGATGAGAAAGGACACAACACACTCTTGATGGGAAGAACATACACACATAGTAACATGAAACAAATGGCATTGAACATTCAGCCAAAATTCAGTGTTACTGGACTGATGTGAGCTGCCTGCATTTGGTAGTATCTAGTCATTTGCTTTCCTGCCATGGTCTTCAGTAGATGCTGAATCCACTTTAGGCTAGCCAGGATGAAAGGCAGCACCATTAGAGTATATTTTTGTTACAGTTTTCCCATTGCCCTCTTTTTCAAGCTGAATTAACCAAAGTTTAAACTGATACCTTCCTCCTAGAGGAGGTTTTAGATTTTCAAAATTGTATAAAAACAGTGAAAGCGGGAGGTTGCAATGGCACAGGTTAGAGATCTCTGGAGAGCTCTGGGGCAGGTAAAAGGTGTGGATACTGGTTATAGCTTTGGCAAAGTAAATACCTTGAAGCTATAACAAGGTTATGTCAGATGAAAAAAAGTCATTCAAAAGAATGTTTTCTACCATTTTAACTGCTGTAGTGAAAATTAAAATAATAAATCATTCTTTGACAGGAAGCAATTTTAAAAAGCAGTTTTAGATTTGGACTCGATGACCATCATGAGCTTTTTGCACACCTTTCACAACACAATTCAGTAGAATGACACTTCGTATAAACAACAGAAAAATTAAGGGGTTTGATGTGTGCTAGTTTCAATCCAGAGGAAGAGATCAGTGTGGTTACTAAGATTTTAAAATAGATTAGCTTGTCTATTTCTGCTGAATTAACTACAAAATCAGAAGCACTTTCCATCATAAACATACCTCTGTGGACTAGCTGGAAATGAAACCTACCGATAGTTTGAAATGTACCCAATTAAATACAGATAGCCTGATTAGTAACCAGGAAACCAAAACACTGCCTAATTTGCAGCTATTATAATTAAGCACATTACAGATGCTCTTATTTACATATCAGTACAATACTAATAAACTTGGCTCGCAGCTTCCATACTGCATTATGAGGCATGAAACAAGAGAAAATAGCAGATCTGGCATTATGTTATATGTTCCCTGGCAAATGATTTGTACTTTTGGTTCTTTTCCCCTAACCTATTTCCAGACAGCAAGCCGAGTTATAAAATAATACACTGGAACAGACACCGGAACAGGTTGCCCAAGGAAGTTGTGGATGCCCTCTCCCTGGAAGTGTTCAAGGCCAGGCTGGGTGAGGCTTTGAGCAACCTGATCTAGTGGAAGGTGTCCCTGCTGATGGCAGGGGGATTGGAACTAGATGATCTTTAAGGTCCCTTCCAATCCAAACCATTCTATGATTCTATGATAATTTGGGAAACAGCATCTATAGGCCCTTATAAAAAGGTGGCTTTAGTTTCAGGAAAACGCTGCACTGATAGAAAGAAACCTCTTTCTCAAACTGTAGAGAGCAGTTTCATGAATCTAGGCAAGTAAATTGCATTTCTGTGTGTCACTGGTTTGTAAAAGTTGTTCTGCAATATTTGCAGATAGTCATGTTTCTAGTCTGCAGCGAATGCAAAATATTCAGCTTCATTTCCCCCAAGAACAGGTCTAGTTCAAATTAAGCAACCATAGTGTATGACAGGGGTAAATTGCTACTGTTGGTCTGATCAGCACTAAGTTGATGATGCACCTGACCAACTTTGTAGAATCCAGATTCTATGGTATAGAAGGAAAGACTTTGAGAATCAAACAGCCCAAACCAGCTGCAGTATGTTCCCTGGCAAATGATTTGCCCCCATGCTGGGCAAGAAGGTGACTTGTCTCATTCAAGAGACAACAGTATGTATGTCCAATTAGGCAGTTTAGATGTTGGTTTCATCTCAAGTTTTTACATTTGCTGTTGATGCGTATGTTAAGTTCAGTGCAGAGCCCAGACCCTGAGGAAGGATGTCCTGCAGCAAGCAAGTGGGGGGAAGAGAGACTTCGACATCTCACTGAAGCAGAAAGCTGTTTTTGTGACCAGTTCTGCTATAGTAAAGATGTGTTTGAATCTGTATGGAGGGGAAAAAACTGCAATTCTGTTCTTGGGGACTCAAATCAAATCCTGGTTATAAAACTGAGATACTCCACCAAAAGGAAGAGAGACATGAACAAAGTCTACACCCTTATAAGCCACCTTATCCAGGGAATAACGCCTGGCTGCATTGGGGCAGAGGAAAAAGCAGCTCTTCTGATGCAGCCTTCCAATGGGAAAAACAAGCATTTTGGGGGGTTTTTAAAAATCTCTTCACTTTGAGTGTTATAAATAAATGCATGTATTTTTACTCCATCAAAGCCTTAAACCTCAGTGCAAATCTGTTAGATAACAACAAGGCCTTCTCCATGCAAGCACTTAGCAAATCTGCAGAGCCCTCAGCTGCCAGGCAGCAGTGGCAGGGTGACTCATGGCTCACAATGGAGCTGGTGCCAAGCCCAGCCACAGGTGCCTGGGAAGAGGATGCTCTCCAAGAGGGGCACAAGTGTCTTCCAGAGTGTGCTGGGGCTGGCTGGCATGCCATGAGTCTGGGGTACTGCCTGGACCCCAAAGGTGAGTGCCATGTCACACAGGATCAACATCTCAAACCATCTGAGAAGAGCTTTTTGAACTGATCTTCATCTGAGAGCAGGAGGCAGGGAAATGCCTTTTTTGATTAAATGATCTTTTTTCACAGAAAAATTCCCAGAAAGGAGGGATGAACAAGCAGCAGAGCAATGAAATTGTAGTGAGGAGCAGGGAGTCAAGAGAGGTAGGACTGCATGGCTGCAGGAAGAAAAGCTGGCCAGGGAGCAGAGTTTGCTGCGATCCCAAAAACCACCAAGGCAATTGGACTCATGTCTGGAAGCAGTAACTGACCTGCAAGGACACCATGGGTAGGAGGAGAGTTGGGTACTAATCCTTTATATCTTCTATTTAAAAAAGCTATATGCTAATGGGTAATGTAATGAAACATGGCTTTTTAAGTTAAAGATCCTTTTAAGTCTCCTTTGAATGGCTAAGATTAAGGTGTAAGTACACCTGTCTCAAAGGTTTGGCCAATAAGGGACCTGTCACAAATCCTAAAGTACAATCCAATACAAAATTTGGGAGAGAAAAAAAACCTTATTCATAGGTCTCCCATGATCTTACATTCCTCATCCTCAGCTACAACAGTGTCAGGATATTTCCCTTAATAAGCAGTCTAAATATGCTCCACTTAAAGTCTCTAACTCATTGGTTTTATTCTGCCACAAGTAAGGAAACATTTATGTAAACATTATAAAACTGTCAGCAACATCAGCTCTTCTTTTACCTCAAACATTTAAAAAGTTTATGGGTTGTAGTTTTCTGCATATTATAAGTAGAGTTAAAGTTTTACTACTTTTATAGTCTGATATTGCTTAATAGCCTGCAGCCAGTTTGATACAGTAACTAATAGCCATAAAATCTGAGTTACATCATAGGAAAAAACTTTACACCTAACACAGAGTCACAATTTTGAAAATAATGCAGAAGTGAATAAAGATGAAGCAGGAGAGAAAACCTGCAAGTCACTGTTATGAATAATGGGGACAAGAGGAGTAAGATTAATTCACACACTCTTTACTTACAGTGCCTTATAGCACTATGAGAAAAAAAATCTGCAGTTTTCAAGTGTTTTAAAAAAAACAGTTGCAGTTGCTTCAGTAATATGGTGAAATAACCAAAAGCAGAAAATACCCACAAAAAACACACTCCATCACAAACATGTAACCATGCATTTAGCACATGCTGTTGCATGTTTATTCATCCACTCGGACATGCAACTACACTCCTACAGGCTTGCAGCTGTCAGATACATGTGAATCGTGCAAAACATTTGGGGACGTACCACTACTACATGCCTTTCTCTTCTTTGATGTTTATAGGCCACATTCACGCCTAAGGTCTGGTTGCTTTGTTCCACTCTAGTGATGCAAAGCAATTGTAAACCTTGTTCTATGGCTCAACTAAATTGGATTTACTGCACCTTTGAATCCCCAGAGCATGGGGAAGCATCTGGAGCCTACCAGTAAGCCTGGCCTTGTGCTTCCCATAAAAATAGTATGTGCACCAAAGATGATCTGCTTGCGCTCTCTGTAGTGTTCCTGCCATCGCTCTTCTCTCTCAGGCTGCCTTTATTAAAATGCCTTTACATTCTCTGGGAAATATTTTACTTACCATACAAGTGAAATCTTTTGTCTCATTTTTGCTTCATCTAGAGATCTTTCAGTTTATGACAAATAATATTTGTGAACTGATAGACAAACCCATGGCTATGAGTACTCAGTGAAATACCCTGGTGTACCACCTAGCAGCTCTTTAAATTATTACAATTATATCATGACTCTGAGCCGAACTACCTTGGGGGAACTTGCTTTTTCAGTAAGAATCAAATAGCAACTGCTAATGCTGAATTGTACCCGTGAACTTCAAATAATAAATTTTACTTGAAATTCATGTTTTCCAATAGTTTAGCCCAGCTGAAAGCAGAATAAAAAAAAAATAAAAAAAAAATAAAAAAAAGCTTCAGTATTTAGGAGGGGAATATCCCATGCCATTTTTCCCTTGCTCTCTTCTGCAAGCCAGTTCCTTGTGCACATGCCCTTAAGGTGCCAAGGATTCAAATCTTTGCTGAGCATTGCATAAATATAGCTGTGGAGTAGCATGCCCACAACCTGAAGTGTTAGCACAAGTCCTCAAAGGCACCATGTCAAGCTAAGAGAGACACACATATGAGAACTTCCCTTGTGCCCCTGTAGTTCATATTGACATAAAGCTGACGAGGCGGAAGCATGGCCCAGGAAGATATGATCAGTTTTGGAGAATACCCCACCAGTACTCAAAATTTTAGTGCTGCAGCATTAATACATTTTGCTGCTGTATTATTTCAAACCCATTTTTGACAGTAGTTTCTTGAGGGCCTTTTAATAGATAGTTTTCATTCAATAAACCTTTCTCCTACTCCCTGTGAAGATCAACTATGTTCGGTGAGAACACTACATCAAATACAACATGCCAAAAGGAGAGAGCAGCTGAAGCTTTGAATGAGGGCTGCCACATACTATCAGCCTTCTTGAGAAACTAACATTTCATGTTTAAGGTGTGAGACATTTTCAGTAGCACCACTTGAGTGCTTTTCTACAAAATTAAACTACTACTTCTACTCATTTCAGTACTGATCTGTAGCTGCCCAGCCCTGTTCAGTATTTAGCTCTTATAAAATATTTACAGCCAAGAATCCCCCCCACTAAGAAATTATACCACTTAAAATGCCATCAGCCTCTACTGCTTTATACTCAACATTAAAAATAAAGGTAAGGATTGGCACTGAGATACAATGTTTATCCTCGCAGCTTACAGGTGAGGACTGGAACAATAACTCAGGAGAGACAAAGTCCTTATACTCTAATTGAAAGCTTTGTTGCCAGACCAGAAAAGGATGTTCAATGACAGTGTCAACAACCTTGTTTGCTTATACATTCAGATGAAGAAATAGAGAGGCAGCTGTGGAAAAGAACAAGGTGAGCCGAATGGCAGAGTGACCTTGCAATATAGACTGAGTCCTTGAAAAGGTTCACTTCTGAGAGCTTGAATAGCAAAGCATTCAACTCATTTTTATCTTTTTCTTTTTAAAAAAGTCATCCACACATCTGCAAGCATAGCACACATTATGAGAAGAAAGGAGGGTGTCAAGACTTAAGAGAATTAGAGACAACTAGGCCTACATGATAAATGGAGAATACTTGGGGGGGTGATAAATGGAGAATACTTGGGGGGGGTGATAAATGGAGAATACTTGGCGGGGGTGGGGGTGAAAACCTTCATCTACATTAAACTAATTACAGAAATATTTTTGAGCATTACATCTTGCCTCCCAAACCAAGTGGACACCTGTCTGGGAGTGATAACCCAAGAAGTCACTTGCTTCATAAAGAAACAAGTTGTGTGCTACAAGTAAGAACGCTCCCACCAGGTAAGAGGCTCACTTTCTCTGCCCATCTCGTCCTCATCTAGAGAAGGTTACTATTAATAATAGCACTGAAGAATCATTCAAATAATTTTCTTTATAACTTCATGATGCATTGTTTTAGCAGAGTGGCAATAGGCAGTACCTCATTTAGTACTACTAGATTAATTAAATGCTAACTAATGTTTTATGCTTAAGACAGCATTTGCATTGTGCTTCAAAATATTTGTTGTTTTCATTCAGCATCTTCCCCTCTCTAGCCACCAAAACACCTCTGAATAGATCATCTTACCAGCTCTGCTGCCCCTGTGAGCCAGAGAACACAGCTCCCCCCAGGTCAGGTCATGTGGCTCCAATTCAGCATTTTAAAATAATGAGGTCTCCAATTAAAAAGGTGCCTTTGAGTGATGAATAGATGGTATAAAAGAAATCACCATCTGCACGGAAGAAAAATTAGATTTTCTGCAATGAAAACCGTTACTTTTTGCTACTTCTTTAGAAAAATTAAAACCAGTAAAGGCAAAGTAGAAAAAAGATATTCATGACTCTTCTGGATCTGCTTCAAATGTGTAAGAGTATAACAACATATTGCATTTGGTTAAGTTTTGCTCTGGAGCATTTATATAGCATCCTCAGTAACTCCCATCCCAGGCAGAATAAATATTTACACATAACATACATTGGTATATATAGCTTCTAGATATATATCAGCCATAATATTAACTTAAAAGCAATGTTTTATTTTATTACTGTATGCATCAAAATACAGTATTTTCTGGAGGAAATTAAAGGCTCTGCTTTGGCACTCTGCAGCTGCATTTAGTAGGAATGTTATAATTGACAGAGAATGCATTTAAATATCCAGGGATAGGCATTATTTTTGGAGACATCAAGTAGTTGGATTCATTGCAGATCGAGCTGAGCCAGCTGCAGAGCATAAGACAAGACCCTCCTCTATCCTCATCACATTGAGGAATCTCTTCAGGAATGGAAAGGACTTGTAACAGCATTCAGGCACAGGGAACGTGTTTAGAATCAAATGTTATCATGCACTTCTCTAATGGGCTTTGTAACCTGCTATTAGCACATACACTGAAGCATAAAGAGATCAAGCTAATTATTTTTCTTGCTTTACATCATCCTATGTTTTATACTGCTTTTTGCAAGAATTGCTCAGAGATTATAATTGGTACTCTGTGTACAATCACACCTTCCTAAATGTTCCTGCAGTCTGTTCAATCAACTTAAGCTTTACTTCTGTTCCGCCCAACAGCCTCAACCAAATAATCAGCACTGATTTCCTAACATCCTTGATGTAGTTCAAACATATTGGTCCCATCTCCTCTGAGCTTATTCTCAGAAATAAGTAACTCCAGTCTTGTAAAAGTATTCACGTCTTTGCACCCTCATACCATATGGTATGCAAGCTTCCCTAAGCCAAAAATCAAATGTCTTGTATTTATAATTTGGAAGTAAAAAAAGAAAGTCAACATTTTGAGAGACTTTTTCCTCTAAGTACTGGGTATAACAAAAATGGTAGCTACACTGCTACAATTACATTTCCAATTCAAAGCTATATATGTATCACTCTTTGCCTGCTCCCTATATCTGATCAGTGGCTGTACTTACACACTTAAAATTCACAGCTCATATCAAAAAGCTTCAGCATACCCAGAAAAGACTTCAGCTCAAGCTATCTCTTTTCTATTAATAGTATAATGAGGACCTAATATCTGTCCTTTTTATCACCATGAATCTTACAAATGTGAATTTTTATAAACACTAACCTTTGGAGACGCAAAGTCTCACACAAGATATCATAATCTTGAAATGTATAAAAAATACCAGCATGCACATTTGGATATCTCATCATGTATAATAAATCTCAGTAAGATATTTTGGTTAGGACATCACATCAGATTAACAAAATCCTGTTGGTACCACAACATACTTTTCCATAACTTTATTAAAAGTTGCTATATATCCACAGGCAGCTGTAACTTAGACTAGTGCCTCAATTAAAATACAAAGTCTTTCACTTGCCAAGGTTTGGTAGAATTTATTTGTTATAGGCCACAGCAGGAGGTACCACAGAATGTTATCCGGTCAGCACTCTGCAATTATTGGTGTGGACCCCACTAATTGACAATTTGTTATCATATAAATGAAGGAAATTTATTAATCCAATACCTCAGAAGGCTCTATAAAGGAGAGATGATGACACTGATTGGGATATGTGAACCTCATATAACACAGCAGGGTGAGTGAAGGAGGGAGATCAGGACAAAAAATTGACAGAAAACTCTGAATGGAGAAAAGAAACTGTTTTGGAAGTCCAGGGAAGATTTAAGAGGCTAAAATTCAGTTATTCTTATTCAAAACCCAGTACTCTGCTTCTAATGACCTGTCCATACTCTCATGCTCTGAGGGTACTACATGAAGGAAAACAAACAAACAAACAAAAAAAATCTACTTCAAAACTTTCCACAGAGGATGAGACAAAGTTCTTGAAGGTTTCCACTGATGTTGACAAGTCTGTGCTTGGTCTCTGGACAGACTTAAGAACATGTGGGCAGTTCCTGTTGAACCACACATCTAACGGCCACTGGTGCCTTTCCTCCCCAACCTCCATGCACCCTTTCTTTGCAGAACCAGTCTCAATATTGCCCTACTTCAAACCTACCATCAAAGGGCTGTTGATGTTTAAAACAATCCAAGATTATGTTACTCATTCCTCACTTTGTTCATTCCAATTTCATGCAGCAGTACTGCTTTTCAAGGATTTATTTATATATGGCCATGTATATTATCAGATACCTGAATATCTCAAATGCGAACAGTTCAAAACAAATCCTACATGCTGACCTCAAACTGACAGAAAAACCCTGCCCAGTGAATTTCTGTATGCATTGGAAAATTGCTTTTTGCAAGAAGCACCGCGAGTGTTAGAAGACGGCCGTCTCTGACACTTGACTTGCTCTCTTCGTTCTGTTTTCAGAAGACAGAAGGAACAGATTTTTTAAATTCTCACTTTATCAAGCAGTTCCCCTGAAGTCACCAAGGTGCTTCCAATACATATCACAGCTGCAGAATTGTATCATGTAGCTTTGAAAAAATGTGGAAAGTAGTAGGAAATTTCAGAATTGAGCAGAAACAAAGATACGTGCTTTTTCAGCAGGCAAATTAAGGGATATGCAAAAAGCAGAAGCATTATGGTCAATCTAATACCATATGACAACTTCTTCACAGTGATTGGTAACATTTTGAGTGCAGCCAAAAAGCTGAATACTTGGGGTTTTTATGTGTTTTAGCTGATGACAGTTTCCTTCCTGAAATGGAGCATGTACTCCTGTATATTTCTCTAAATCCTTTCTTAATGCTCACAACTTCCACAGCACATATATACAATCCTTTTGTGATTACAAGTAATCAGCCCTGCTGATATCAGCAGCTTCAGCTTCCATTCTCCACAACCTGTGTTAAGGCCTAAGCAGTTTCTAGCATCGCTCTGCTCCTACCCCATACAGCAACATCTCCCCAAAACCTGTCAGGATTTTAGGGGCTTTCCACTACCCAACCAGTGGTGTAGAAACAACCCTGTCCCCGGAATACGGTAGAGCTTCAGGACACAGCACACGAGGCTCCCATGCCAGCCAACGCATGCAACTGTATAGTGAAGTGTAGAAAATGGACAGTTTTGTCTTAATAAGAGAATGGCTACAGTTTATGACAACATTAAGGAACTTGTCAGCTGGTCGGTACATATCTCTGTAGTTGGACAATCTCCATATTGGAGAACATCACTTATGAAGTGTTGCTGGGTTTGTTTGCCTTTTTTAAGATAGTAATTCTATTTGAATTGTTGTAACCTGTGCAATCCCACTGTTTCAAGTGTGTTTTTTTGTTTACACAATAGTCACATGCACCAGTTCCCAAGAATATATAGCATTTGATATATTATTTGCACAAGGAGATAAGCTCAGCTCCATTACATCTATCTGACTTTTCTGAAGGGCTGAGTTGTGATAAAGGTGAAAAACCTGGGAGCTAATATAGTCAGAGTAACTTAAATTTCCCCTTTTAAACTCACTGCTGCATAGGCAGAAGTTTAGGAACACAGATTTAGTTACAGCTTAAAAAAAGATTGTACAAGTTCACAAGTCTTGTGAAAACTAAGATGCATTTTACATTTTTCAAACAATGAATGAACAGAATTAGGGGATGTCGTGTCGTGCTGTGTTTGCAGCCTGTCTTGATCTCTGCACTGCCAGAGATGCTGCAGCAGTAGCCTCACCTCAGATAACTTTCTTTTGTCAGTTTAGGTGGCATCCACAAACATTGCAGGCTTTACTCTGCACAAGTTGTGTGTCCAAAATGCTGTGCTAACCTCATTACTCATTGAAATCTGATGCAAATTCTTCAATTCCCAGACAGGTAGACACATTAAAAAAAAAAAAAAAAATATATATATATATATATCCCACAAAGTGAACTTGTACAATCTCTGTCACAGCACACTGGAAACATTCATGCCAGCTATATGCATGCTCATCCTCAACCAGACAGATGAAGTTGGCCTTCCACTTCCACTTTAACCAGCTAAAGCTGTCATGGCAGATAACCAAAATGAAGGTAAATTAATTTTCCTCCTAGTTTTGCAGTCATATGGTGGCCCAGATCATCCCCTCCCAGACGCTTCACTGGTTACAAGCTTTATAATCTGTATTTGTATGTTTCCAGCGAAAAAAGTAGATGGGAAAGGAATGCTTTTCCAGCAATCGAATAATGATTTCCATCCAAACATAACAATAAAAAAACCCATAGTTTGGTTTCATTCCCTGTGTCAGGATGGGGACAAACTCTTCAAGAAGGAAATTTCAGTTGACAATGTCTAGGACAAATACTTTTGCTTTAATTTAATTAACATGAACCGTGACCAATTTCTGTAGTGAAGCATCTTGTCCTTCACAATTTTTTCATTATTAAAAATTTCATTATTTACCTCAAACGTAAACCCCAAATTTTGAGGAACACAAACATCTCTTTTCTGTTATTTTAGCTTCTATTTTACCCTTGCATACAGGAGGTGATTTAGAGCAGCAAATCGCTATAATTGCATCTGCTACTGTTGCATTTTTCTGCTTTTCAAAGCTGATTTCAGCATTTTTTGATGGCACAGGGTATAACATTTTATTGACCAACAAAGAAACATCCTGAAATACATTTCCATCTCCCTCATATTGATTTAAGTCAAGCCTGGAAATAATTTAAAACCAAACATTTTACAGTCTGCCAGAACAACCTGAAACACACAACAAGAAAAAATGGTTTTGTGCACAAGTGGATGCATGAAAGGCTTGAAAAGCCCCAAAACAACAAGCAGGACCCTTTTACTCCAAACTCAATAAACAGGGTCTCCTCTCCAAAGCATCAAATCTCCGCAATTTGTCAAAGCGCACAGATGAGTAAAAGGCTGGAAAACATGCCTGAGAGTAAAAGATTTGAGGAGATCAATCCATTTAGTTTACCAAATGAAAGGTTAAGTGGTGGCTTGATCACAGCCCCTTGCTATCTACAAAAAACTGACAACCCTTTAATCCAGCATTCAAAAGTATACAAGATTCAGGGCAGCTCAACAAACCAAAATTAGAAATAAAGGTGAGCTTTTAAATAGTGGGGCAATTGCCAACTAGAACGAGATGCCACGGGGTGAGGTGGATTTTCTGCAATTGGGATGGTCTCCAAGAAAAGAAGTGCTCTTAGTCAGTGGCTTTCAAACTTCTTCAGCTTGTGGAGTCCTGAAAAGTTTGGGGAAAAGATACAGAGCCTCCCTACAGATAGTTTAAGGCTGCTGACAATTATCAATATATTTGCTTTTTTTTTTTTTTTTTTTTTTTTGTTACCTTTCTTTGGTAACTAGATGCAGTCTTTGGACCTAAAAATGGTGTGCAGGCCACTGGAAAAAAGACGTTGGTCTTATTTGAGAGTATTTAATTCAGAAAACCTTAGGTGACATAAAAGCCCACACTATCAGATCACAAGTCATCTCTGCCATCGTGCACTTCTGCATCAACATGAGCTGCTAGAAAGAGCAAGAGGACACAAAACCATGTCCCTACAGACATATCAGCCTCCAGGGATACTAAATACTTCAACAGTTCTTTGGAGATACCAGCAACTGGAGAGTTAGGAAGAGGAAGATGCAGCAGGAGAAACCAGAGAGCAGAGGGCACCAACTCCCAACAGAAGGTTCCCAAATTTGTGAAGAAGTGGTAACACCTGCTAAGATTAGGTACTTGCGTATTTTCTCCCTTATGTAAATGCTTTTCCCTGCTTGATTTGTACCTTGTATGATCTACCTTTCCCACTCCTGCTTTTACCAAATGGTAAAGAATACACTAGGGAAAGATCATGCATTGAAATTTTTGTCATTCTTACAAGTGAAGCCAACAAAGAAAAACGTCTCGCATGTTAATCATTTTTGAAGCCTCTTAATTGTTTTCCAGTGAAAGCTGATGATGGTGTGATAGCTCTCTGAAGACACATATTCAGCAAAATGACTCTTTCCTATTGCCTTATACATAAACTATAAGCCTGATGAACAGTCCCATACTCTAGGAACTATTTTCCACACTACAAGTGAAAGTTTGTATCGTGCAAAAAGTCACGTTTATGTCACGCAAAGCTCTAAGCATCACAAGAGCATACGCAAGGCTACACATTAAAGGGAAAACCCCGCTTCATCCATCAACATCTGCCCAAAACTATCAGTCCATACTAATGGGAACGGAGTTTGGCTTACCTCTGCAGGCATCATGTACATCCAACTTGCAAAGGGCTAGTATTGACTACATGAATATATTTGGTATTTATATGAAGGTATTTTACAGAAACAATTGTGTTCACATAGAAGCCATTTCTACACTTAAGAGTTTCACCAAAAAAATGCATTAATTTCTCCAACAGACTTAAAAATCTGGTTCTTATACACAAAATTGAATCAAGAATCTAAAAGTTTACTTCAGTACAGGAAAGGTTCCACAGAATAGTAGCACTTTAATTGCTGAATGACATAGCTTTAAGTGCTTATGACATCAACTGTCATAAGATCACATTTGTGAAGTCAAGATATGCCACCAAATAACTTGAAAAGTTCATTTTTAAGCTGTGCTGCAATTCTGTTGTTAAAATTAATACATATGTAACTCTTCTTTAATGTTAACCAGCAGAATAAGGCATATTAAGTATAAGGCGCACTACTAAGGTACAAGGTACGAAATGTACACATGGATTGGATAGTTTTTACCTCTAAAGTTTCAAATATGAGGGTTTTATTCATTTAGAAGAGCAGCTCTTTTGTGAGATTTTTGCTGTTACTGCCTTGCTTCTGTTAAGCCACAAGGACTCTCAGTGTGATAATAAGCTATTAGGGATCACTTAGTAGATGCATGTCTAACCTCAGTAGTAAAGACTGTCACACATACCCCCTGCTGCTTCTACCACAAAAGCATAAAATGTTTCCTACAATAGCTTCATGGGCTATTTCAAAGTGCAGGCCCAATTTAAGAAGAGGCCTTGTTTTTATCTTGCAGCCTGTGCCCAGTTCCCTTCCACAAGCATTTGAATCTAGGTCTGCAGAGGAAGCTGTAGCAGTGATTGGAGGGTCACTTTGGGAGGGGAAAAGGCATCAGGGACCCAAAACTGGTCAGCAGACAGCAGTCCATGTGCAGGAGAAGAGTTTGCAGGCTGGCAGCACTCTGCCATGTTATTTGGGTACAGCTCCCAAGGGAGATTTTTCAGCTGGATCCAAGCATAGCACAAGCAGACCGCTCAGGGCCCACCTACACCACCCACCTGGACATCAGGTTGTCGCAATGGCTACTAATTAAAGCTCCAGCAGAGAGATCTGCAGGGCAGCTGACAGTGACAGCCTTCTCATCTTTACCTTGAACTGCTAGGGCACTGTTTCTCAAACCACCCAAGGCTAAATGATTGCCAATACATGTACATCAGCTAATTGTTATTAATGACTGTAGCATGCAGGGGTGTTGATTCCATGGTGCCAGATGGTGCTTTGAAAATGCCGCTGACTCACAGAAGAAAGAGGAATAATGAGATACTAAACTACTAATAATTTAACTCAACTCTAAATCCCAGAGTACTATTGTCTTCCAGTAAATATCCCATAATACCCATCAAGGAAAGAACCAGCCGGCATATAGCTGACTAGCAGAAAAGCGCATCACGACTACCTAATGTTTTGTGCTTTTATATCAAAGGGATACTTCATGTAACAGATGTGTGGAGGAAAGGAAGCAACATTACCAGAGACGAGGAAGGAATATTCACCCTCCTTTTGGGACAGCCAACATACACAGGCAGATCTGGACCAGTAGCATGTGGCATTTTGTGGTATTTTATTCTATTTGTGGTAATGCAGGTCTCTTACTCTCTCCACTGCAGCCACAGAGGCGCCCACATAGATGCTGAAATTGTGTTTCATTTTAGCAGCCCCTGAACAAATCATCAGGTGCTGGTATATCCAAAATTTCATATTTAAAAAACCAAACCAAACCAAAACAAAACCAGATTTCTGTCCCAGGGCCATTTTCATGAGTTTAACTTCAGAGTGCAATTTGGGATTTGCTACTGTTTTGCAAACAGACTTTTGGAGAACTACAATACATTTTCTGAGCCAGTCCTCTTCTGCAGTGTCCATTTCACTTAAACACATTGAAAGTTTTACTCAGAAGTTTTTGGCTACATGATCAGGCTCTGAGCAACCTGATCTAGTGGAAGGTGTCCCTGCTGATGGCAGGGGGGTTGGAACTGGATGATCTTTAAGGTCCCTTCCAACCCAAACCATTCTATGATTCTATGATCTAGGTCATAACCTAATCATGTTTTTACTTCATTGGGCTTTCTTATAGGTATCATCTACTTTATATTTTAAACATTTAATACATCCTGCACAAGCAGGTGCATTGTCAGGGTTCGGATTTTTCCAGTCTCTCCAAGTCATCTAACTGGCTGCAGTGTCAACAATGATTTTGTTTTTCTGAAGTTACAGGGAACCCAATAACACATTCCTATGACTAGCTGTGAAATCAAGTTCAGTTTCAGCAGCACAAGGAGCTTTTTCCTTCCAGCAGCTTTCAAAAACCCAGGAATGACACTGTTTTCTATCTAAAATTGTGCCCAATTTAAATGAGTGATTTATTACAATTGATGCAAATGGCTTAAAGCAGATTTTAAAGTCTATTAAGCGTCTACATTAAGTCAAGTGTACTAATTATTTGAAGACAATCTAATTATTTGGACGTGCAAATAAAAGTTTGTGAACATATAGACTCAGGAAATTGAAAATCATCTTCCAGATACAACCAAGTACTTAATGATACTCCAGAACAAAATGAAACTATTTAAAACTAAACAGATTTCTACTTAAATCTCAATTTCACATTCTGATGGACTATACTATGAAAGAAATTGCTCACATTAACAATAAAGGAAGCATTTAGAGCAGAGAAGTACTCATAGGACAATTAGTAAATGTAATGATAGTCTCAGTCTTGTAGGAAGTGAAGAGGGAATTTTGCCTAAGGATACCTGGGTTAGACAAGATATTTGATACAGCTGCCTCCTCTGCTGGTGTAAATCCAGAGAAGCCCCAAAGTCAGCTCACTGTATACTTCCATATTACAATTGCTCAAAATAAAAGCAGAGAGCAGTTTGTGGCATCAGATTGGGTAGAAGTGTAGTTTTCTGATACCTTCACCACAATTTGATGCAGGGAAAAGACTGGCAGGTTTCAAAAAGTGGGCTACTACAGAAATAATGTTCAATGAGGAGGCAGTTTTCTCAGCAAAGAGAAAGTATCAAAGAAATGACGAATGGCTGAGATCACTCCAGACCTCCATGAACATGGATTTCAGTCAGTCACGTTAGGAATGGAGTTAAGTGCCTTGAAAAGTAATGAGCTCTCACCTGTAAAGTCTCCAAAAATGTCCTGAGTCTAGAAAACCATTACTCTGTTATGCAAGAGCAGTCTCTTTTGCGAGGGAAAGCATGCATCACTTGCGAGGAAATCTGAGAATTGTCCTCACCGGTGTTGTCCTACTTCTTCAGTCAACTGGCATCATCAATAAAATCTTGACAGCAAGGACCACTCAGAAAGGTGGGCAAATTGCCTTTACCCAGAAGTCTCCCTGGCAAGAAAAAAAAAATTCTCTCTAGTTTTAAGAGTGAATATATACTGACATCAAGTGGTGGAATAAATCTCCCTTCCCTATTCCCTGTAGAGTTTCCCTCTGTTTGAAACAGCAGTTGGCAATTTGTGCCATCTCTCTGTCTCTCTGAAGGTAACGGCCATTTACTGAGTACTTCTCTGCTGAAGGCTTCGCAGTTTGCTCCAATCAGTGGAAAAATAAGAATTAAAGGATACATTTATGTATTTGTCAGGAAAAATGTGCCCATTTGCATGACAGCTGTCTGTCATAACTCATAACCACAACCAGAGTAATGGCTAATGTGCTTTTTGCTCATTTAGGTAACAGTGATTAGCTCTGATCATTAACAACACCATGCATGAGTTAGGCATAAGAGAGGTTAATCAAACTGACACAAACTAGGGATATCAGAGATTTAGGAGCATATCAAAGTGAAAGCTTCTAGGAAATAACAGCTTTTCCAACATATTTCAATTTACACCATGGGTCCTGAATGGAGGTCATTCATGAGGCTCTTAATTACTTGACAAAGCTATAAAACAAAAATCTCCAAAGTACTTGCTAACTATGCAGAGGAAGAGTCTCCTTCAAGATATAAACCAAAGCCAACAGTCAAGACTAAAATGCTCCGTAATTGTGATAGGAATTCAAAACCCAAATTTGTGATCAAAAACATGAACTGTGCATCTCTTCTGCACACACCAACACGCACCTCGTTCAAGCCTGTACATACCAGCGTACACCAACAGACAGCTCTCTGTATACAGATGCACAGTATTTGGGCTACAAGTTAGGATGGAAATTTCTGGAAAAACAGTCTTGGATCCCAACATCATTAACACCCGGGGCCTTCATTATCAAGATATAAATCTTGTACCAGAAAGGGATTGTTCCCTTCTGTTTTCCACTAGTGAGGCCAAATCTGGAGTGCTATGTCCAAACTGGGCTTCCAAGCATGGGAAAGACACCGATGCACTGGAGTGAGTCCAGTGGAGGTTCACCAAGATGGTCAAGGGCTTCCATGGCACATGTGAGGACACGCTGAGAGCTAGGCTTGTTTAACTGTCAGAAGAGGAAGGCTTGGGGTGGATCTTACTGCTGACAACCACCACATCTGAAAAAAAAAAAAAAAAAAAGGTTCACAGTGAGGTTTGTCAAACACTGGAAGCCCAAGAGGTTGTGAAATTCCCATCTTTGGAGATGCTCAAAACTCAACTGGACGTGCCCTGAGCAACTTGATCCAATTTGGAAGTTGGAGAAAACTTTGAAGCCAGCCATGCTTTGAGTGGGGCGTCAGGACAGATGACCTCCAGAGATCCCTCCCAAACAAAATTGTTCTGTGATTCTGTTATCTGGGACACAAATCGCAGTGATAATTTAACATTTTCTACTACACTGCTACTGCAGGTGTTTCCCTACGGAAAAGAAAAATAATCTAATACAGAAATAAATTTGCAATCTGAAAATATGGTATTTTAGGTAAAGTATGAAAATTAGGATTTATAGATCCCCATACTCTCCAAGATAAGGAAGAAACAGTCAACTAAACTGTAAGGAAATGTATTATACTGAAAATACAGTCTCTCTCAAATGTGAGTTACATTGTCTGGCATTTAATCTGTTTGTTGGGGGTCTTAAGTCCCTTTTTTCTCTACGCTTACACTGGAGCTACAGATGAAATATGGTAACGTGCCTCAGAGCTACTTCTGTTTACACAGAATCCACAGTGAAATAAATTAATCTCTAGCACTATTTCCTGTGTGTAATGACAAAAAGGATGAATATAACTCAAGTACATAAAATTGCTGCAAAGCTAGATGTAGCTCCCTTTTGAGTCCCCTCTTCCCTAATTTTCTTGCCACCTTCCAGCTGTGGGGCTCATGGTCAGGCCCCAACTGTTGAACTACATTTTCCCCAGAGCTCCGTTTCACTTGTATTTCATGGGTTTTCAAAGTGACACCCTGGGGACTGTAGGAGCTGCTTGGCTTTAATTTCCACTTTCACACCAAGCTCAGCTAGCAAATTCTTGTTCTTCGTATCTGTATCACCTCAGACGTGCCGAGTTTCTTATTACAAAAGAACTGACGTCAAAGACTCTGTTTCAGTGGCAAGGATTGCAAAAGCCACAATTAATGGCTGGAGCCATGGACACGCATCACCTGCTCTTATAAATGCATAATTTACCAATAGCAATGATTACAACGGAGAGTTTGCTGCTCCAGAAACAAAATATTTTAATGCTGCAGCTACTACTATGGTCTCTGGTATGCATGCTGACTCTTTAATGATGAGTACTTTTCAATATGCAATTGGTAATGCAAATAATGGCTTAGTTATACACAGAAAATCTTTTCAGCATAATAAAAATGTTCTCTCGTGTTTCCAGTGTAACAGATGTCCTGTTTAATTGCACTTGAAATGTGAAAATATTTAAAGTTTTGCATAATAATCAAAATATAAACTTGTATAATAAGCAAAGTAAATGCCATCTTCCAGAAACAAGGGGGGGAAGAAGGAGAGAAACAAAAAAACAAACAAACAAAAAGAAAACCACAGTAGAATGCTTTATATCAGGGTACAAAATAATTTTTCTTGTGATCATGAAAAATAAAATATATTATTTGCAAATACAGGAACTTGCATATCACCATTCATTAAAGAATACAGCAATATATTATGCTAAAATTGCACTTACATAGTTTGTTTCTCAACTCACCCTCACCATAAAATAATAATTTAAACTACTAACACCACTTATCAGGATTCTTAGACTGTTTGGATAAACTTTCAAGACAACCAGATCACTTATCCTTCCTATGTAGTTCTATATTGTATACAGGCACATAACACTGTAGACATAGAAAATATCATACAAGGGAAATCAAAGGACACCGATTTTAATCTCAAAATTGTCCATTGTTCAATTCTTTTCATAAATTACAATAAGTAATAGCTATGCCATCCAGAATTCCCTACTGTAACACTTTTATTTACTCCAAATACAGCCTCAACCAGAAAACATTTAACTAAAAACTAGCAAAGAAATGCAGCCAGAGTGCATTAAAAAAGGCAGTTTCTGTAAGAGGAATGACCTTCCTCATTCACAGCAAATTTTTTTTATTATGCAGATTCCCAACCACATACTGTCACTCTACAGCTTAAAGTGAATTTATTTCCCTTTCTAACTGTATTCTAATGAATTATTTGAAAACTTGAAGCTTGCAAACCTTACTAAAACTGCTTGTTACAACCCCTTTATTTCCCCTTTTCACTTACCCAAGACACCAAACATAACATAACTTTTGTTTTCGTTAACAAAATGACCTTCCACATCTAATTTGAAATTCTTCACGTCCAGTGTCTCAAATATCACAACACTGCTTTTTACTCCTCTGTGACACTCAACTACCATACGTGCCTTCACATGCATTGAATAAAGATTGCAGATCCTCACTGAAAATTCCTCGTTAATGACACGTGGCTTTTAATATTTTTTTCCTACTCAATTCAACACACTCCTTAGCACTTTTTCCTAAACTTCCTTCACTTCTATCACTGCCAAGACAGATGTGCCAGAAGTATATATAATGCCCTGACATTCTTTGCTAGCTGAATAGGCTTTCTTCCCTTAGCCTAGATTCTCTTCTTGTCAGATAATATGATATTTGTGTATTAAATCTCTAGGATATCAATAATTTCCTAGTATTCCCTTATTAACAGTACCAACAGAGCTTGAAACATTTCCCTTTAGCATTAAGGAAGAGGCCCACAACTACATAGACTTAATTCCCACCAAAGATAACTAACGTTTGCACATCTGGTTACCTTAAAAGACAAGCCATGGTTTACTTGCATTATGTTTGGATCATTTAGTTACAGTTTCTATGAGACAATACAAAATCATGAGCCACAAGAAGCCCAGCATCCATTTATCATCACTGGGTCAGCCTCCTTTACAGCAGGCCACCAAAGAGGATGAGGAAGACCTGGGACCTCCATCCCAGGGAGTAGAGCACAACCAAGCAAGGACACCACATGCCCTCCCCTCCAGGCAGACAGAGGGGTTGCCCTTTCTGCAGGAACTGAAAGCAGGTGCTGGTGAGCAGATAAAAAGAGGACACAGGTAACATGTTGTGGATGGAGATAGTCCTAGAAAGCTGCAGGGCTACACCTAAGCTTTTCTCACAGGCAGCAAATCTGCCATTTTGCAGCTCAATGCATGAAGATCCAATAGGACTAAAGAAAAGCCTTAACCAGCGATAGCTGGTGTCTGTTGGAGCTTTCTAATGGCCCATTTCTTTCTTGCGTACCTTTGCAAATGGACCTAGAGGTCCATTCCTCCAAGGAAGGTGCAACTGTGGTTGCTACACCTGCGTTTCTCACCTTACATACAGCACTGCCAGAGCCTGGACATGGCTTTGATAAAAGCTGGCCATTTACAAGGCAGCTGTACTCTCACTATCACTTCTGCTAACTGTCTGTCTTCCATTCCCAAGAGACAACTGGAATCATCTACATTTAGTAGAACATTGGGGAGAGTATCCTGTCTTAAATCACTACATAGTCATTTAGGGATGAAACTTCCGGGCTTACCATGAGTTAACTACATAAATTTCTACACAGAAATAAAAAGAGAAAAATTTCTTAGCTCTTCTAAAGGAATCTCGATTCACTTAGCTGAAAAATGTAGCTTGGACTGGAAGTAAAGTGTGGAGGGGAATGGTTATCATTTTTTAAAAGATATTCTGAAAACTGCCTTTAGGATTTATTAGCTCTTCCTATGTATGGAAGAAAATTGCTGGAAGGAGCTGGAGGAATTATGAAGATTAATAAATTAGACTTGATCAAAAGCTTCCACAGCACAGCACCAAAATTTTGAAGAAGGCCCTTATGAGATTTTTCTCCTTGGGACTCTAAAAATGGATGGTTCAAAGCAAGCTTGGGAATCTTCAAATAGTTGGTAAAAAACTGATATTTGAGCAACTACTTACACTAGTCAAGGTGTTAACACTACTCTCGGTACCTGAATACAAGAACCCGGTTACTATTCTTCTTTTGAGCTTGTAAGCCACTTTTCTGTGGTTTAAAAAGAGTGTTTATGGACATATAGCATTCCCAAGTGTTTTTGTATCAGGTTGGGCCTGTCTCCATGAAAACATCCAAAGATGGAGAGGCTACTGCTTCTCTGGCTGACCTGTCCCAGGGCTGCACCATCCTCCTGGTGAAAAAGATTTTTCTGACACCCAACCTAAGTTTTCCAAGCCAGTTTTTGGCCTTTGCTCCTCGCTGTGTCTTCTGGCTCCACAATCTTTGAACCTCCCTCTAAAACATCCAGTCACAGACTGCAATCAAATCACCTCCTGAGAACCTCAGAAGGACTTCAGGTGTATTCCTTAAAGACAGATATAATTTCCATCTTTTTCCAATCATCACCCCAGTCAACTCAGTTTATAGTCGTACTGGGTTGACCAATACTTTTCAGCTCCTCTGTTGCCTATTATTGTTCCCATTTATTGTATGCTCTCCTTTTGCATTTTAGTTCATGGTGAAGCTCCTTGGTAGGACAGCAGGTGCCCACCAAAGCCCACTCTATCACTCCTCAGCTGGACAGGGGAGAGAAAAATATAACAAAAGGCTCGTGGGTCAAGATAAGGCCAGGGAGATCACTCAGCAATTACTGCCACAGGCAAAACAGACTCAGCTGGGGAAATCAGCTTAATTTATTACCAATCAAATCAGAATAGAGTAACAAGAAATAAAACAAAATCTTAAAACATCTTCCCCCCTACTACCAAAACCTTGCCACACAAACCCAATACAACAGTTGACAGTAACCTTGCAATCACATCAATCTGCTCTTCTAGCATCCTTAGGAATATGCCATATTCTCCTGGATTTGAAGACATAGAGCTGCTTTACGTAGTCCCTAACCTGCTCTTCTCCCACTGCTGGCAGCATCTTTCCTTCCTGAAGCATATTGATGGACACAGCAGCCTGGGAATAGGCTTTACCTGTGAAAACTAAGGTACCAAAAGGCTTGGAGTACCACAGCCCTTTCTGAATCATCTACAATTAGTTTGCTTCCCTCGTTCATGTATGGACAAACAGCTGCCCTGAACATCCTCTCCCTACTAGCATGCTTGTAAAATCCCTCTTAACGCTCTTTTTGGCCTTAGTTTAGAGCTCCAGCTGGTCTCTGGCCTTTCTGAATTTCTCTGATAGTGCCTAAGCAATACTTTTCAACTCCTCTGCTGTCTTTTATTGTTCCCATTTACTGTATGCTCTCTTTTGGCATTTTAGTTCACGGTGAAGCTCCTTGCTTAGCCAACCTGCTGGAATTCCCCAGTCTTCCTGCGAAACAGCAGCTCTCAACCAGTTTTCTTTAAAATTCAGCCAGTTCTGAGCACCATTCTGTTTTGTCTCTCCTAGCAATTTCCTAGAAAAAGTCAAGTCTGCTTTCTTGAAATCCAGGGTCCTACCTCTGCTGCTCACCCTCCCACCGTTCCTCCAAATCCTCAATCCAGTCATCACCTTATGGTCACTGCAGCTCGAGCTACTGTCTAGAGCCATATTCTTCTACTAGGTACTGTCTTCTGCTTGTGACCAGTAGCATGTCAAGCAGAGCATTACCATAGTTAAAGTTACAGTTTCCCCTATTTTTGTAGCACCAGGTTGGACCTTTGAACCAGAACCCTACAGCCTTTCCAATGTAAGACTGTTCAGCGTGTGAAGTGAAAACAGATCAGCACTAAATTAGGTTGTAGTTTTCCTTTGTTCCAAGAGGCTTACAGCTTGGCACAGTAGCTCCCAACACATTTATCAGACACAATCCCCCCATTTCAGAACTTTCAGTTCCCTTTGCTAATGCACAACAAAAATAAATCAGTCATAGAATCATAGAATCACAGAATG